>NW_028262514.1:0-24999 GCF_049901715.1 Pseudonaja textilis | reverse complement strand
CTTTACTAAAATGTGATAAGATGCTGAAAAGGCCCATTAAAATTTTTCAGTTGAGAAACTATTCCTGGCAAAGGAGCATATCCACTATGACTAAGATGTACAGATGGCATAAGAGAAGATGATCAATAACGATAGGAATTCAAATATGCCAATGACATCTTTGTCATTCTAAAATAAACTCAAATTGAAATCACTCTTCAAAACTTTAACTCTACATGCCTAGGGATGAAATTTCCCAGACAGAGGAAAGAGAACAAACTCCCATTCCTGACATCCTCATCACTGCATTGTATAATGGCAGGATGCAAAACCAACCCACATGGACCAAATCTGAAACTCCCAACAGCCACATCTCACCACACATAATATAAGCTGTACAAAAATCCTCATCAACTGATACAAAACATATTGCAGCTCAGATGCAAAACATTCTTGCAGCTGAGAAAAGCAGTGTTCAGCTACTTCTCTAGTATAATCAATAAGAACAATTCCCCCCCAACTTTCCCCAAAATTTCAATAAAAAAATTGCACCAGGGAAAAAACAGAAAACAAACACTATAAAGCTATTTGCCAGATAAAATGTCATAACTGGTCAGATCCATTCCACCTTCATAATTTAATTCTACAGATCTTGATAAATGTTAATTGGAGATTTTTTTACATTTATACCAGGTTGGGAACATGTTGTCCTAGAGAAAACCCATCTATGTATGTGGTTGCTAAAAGCTGACCCTTGTTTATGCCATATCATGAATGTTAGGGTCAATAAAACTTTAGGTGGCTAGAGCCATTATTATTTAAAAAAAACTTTTTCACCCAGCTGTTGTGTAGAAAGGTAGTTGATGTTATCAGAGAGAACAGGGACATAATTTTTGAGTCCTTTCCCTTTCACTGTTTTGGGGAGGGAAGGAGAAATTGCATTCCAGGTACTCCTAAACTTACAACCACAACTGAAACCAACATTTCCCTTACTAAGCAAGACATTAAATGAATTTTGTCCCACTGCCTTTGAGGTTTTCTACACTCCTCTAACATAAAAACCACAGGGGGAAAAAAGCTGAAAAAAAATTATGGGCCACCCAGAATATTATTTGGGCCACTGGCCGATCTATTTTGCCTATGCAAAGACTTAAAACATACTCAGCTCTGCATTGGAGTCTAGTCCTATGCTATATCCAATACAACATGCTCTACAGGGTAAGTTAAAGACCTGGCATTTGCACCACATGATTTTTTGTGAGTCATCGTATTTGAAGCCAGGTTGTTCAGTTTACCTGTAACTGAAAGTATCGTGTAAACACAGAAAATGGTTTAATTCAATACACCAATTAAGCACGTTGTGTGAATCTAGTCCTAGTTTATTACTGATGAAGATCTATTGCTTTTAATGTTGTTCTTGTTAGGAATAATAATGCTTTGATAAGTACGGAAATTGGTGGGGTTTGAAATCTATTAGTTCCTTTTCAAGAATTAGCCTGATACATTGTAATCACATTATTATACTGCTGATGGGCAAAGGCTTTTCTCTGAATAGCACTTTCTTCCATAAAATATCCCAAGTAGGATTACATTTACAGAATCAATGAGCCATACCTGGCTGATCAAAACTACCATAACTGGGAGGCAAATTATTTCCTACCTCCAATCTGTCCGTCCGCATTAGCTTCTGTGCTGCTGCTGCTGCAGCAGCAGGAACTGGCACACCAGGATTCCCTGCAACCAGCATTGGTGCTGTTGGTAAGATCTCTGCTGGGACCAAGCCAGGAGAAACTGGCCCCAAATAGGGGTTAAAGGCTGTTGAAGCATTGGTGGCTAGGCTTGGTGCAACTGAAAACATTGGCTGGTAAAAGAGAAAAGAGAGAGAGAGCAAGATAGTCAAATATAAATAGTAGTCCAAAAAACATTTATACATTAAATCATTTTGAAATAATGCAACATTTATGCATGCAGACAATGGTGTTAACTGACCCTCTCACAAATGGAAGGAGCTTCCTGTTCAAGGAAGGCATTTGAGCCAGCAACTGATCCCAGGAACTGTAAGGGAAGGAGATAAAGTTTGCATACTACCCCTGTTCTGGACAATCAAGTCATGTTTCCACAGTAGGTGTGCAAGAACTGGTTCAGAAAGGGGCAATCAGAAGGGTGCCTCCTTCTCTTGGTAAAGGCATCAAACTCATGCCAAGGCACAGGAAAACTATACGCTTGACCTTCTTTTGGAAACATCTATAATATGTATGATTCTGGCTGCTAGAATTGTATTTATCCTATGTTTATCCTAAAGCTGTCTTAAATTTTTCAGTTTAAATCTCATACTTTTCTACTGTGAAAAAGTTGGGGTTTGGGGTTTCCTTTCCACTTTATTTTTAAAGTATTTCAGCATTTTATTTGAATTTGTTTTGGTGATGCTTTACTTTTGAAAATGTTAAGAGGGCACTACAGAGTGCTTTTTGTCCCTCTCAAATCTCCTTGGCAGCCCACACTTTCCAATCAGTAAATGCCTAGTTGAAGAAGATGCTTTCTAATGTTGTACTTTATCTACCGGTAATAGAAATGTGACAAGAACAGATGACAGTACAAGAAGAAACACAAAGCATTTACAGAGCCTGAAATTTCTGTCGTTAAGTCATGATGGTCCATGTGATCAGCCTGATTTTACAAGCTTTTTGCAGTGGTGATTAAGCAAACACCATGACCATAAAGAGAACACTGCATTCGTTAAGTAAATCAATGCATTGTGTGGGCATTTTTTGCTGGTAACTGGCCTTTTCAGCCAGTTTTCTGCAAGAAAACCCATAGTAAACATTGCCATGTGACTGTGGGATGCTGCGACTGGTTAAGTATTCAAAATGTGGTGATGTAACTTTGTGTGTTTATGCGTGTGTGCCACCAGAACTCTAGAATCAGGACATAAGTACTTTTGGCGGATCCATCGTAACTTCTAATGGTTGCTAAGTGAGGACTATCTATACATACATCATTTGAGGACTACCTAAGTGAGGACTAACTATACATACATCATCTTAGTATTTTAAAACAAGAACACAACATTTCACCTGTAAGAATTTCTTGAATTTTTTTTCTCCCCCCCCTCCCCCCCCAATCAAACTGAAGGCTTTCACAAAAGGCACGATAATTTTTATATGTGACATTAATTGCTTCAGCCTCAACTGCAGGAGATGAAGGCAACACTCGTTTCTTGCTAAGCTTTTAGATATACTAATTAGTAGTCAATTGATGGAACTGGACAGGGACCGTTCATATTGCACCAATATAAGTCTTACAGCAATTATAAAAGAACAACATTTTTATTCTTTTCACAGAGCGATTAAATTGTAAGATACACATGTTAAAATGGCACCTTTCAATAGGTCTTAAAATTCTTTAATAAAAGCTATTTATAATATTATTTGTATGTAACCTCATAATAATGACAGTTTTTAATTGTATTTTACTATCAGTGTTGCAAACTAAAACTGTATGAAGTTGCTGTAGGCTGTATACATTGAGGCCACTACTACTATTCAAATTAATCTTAAAGACAGAGAGAGCATAACAAAGACAAACAAGGGAAAATTTTCTTTCCTAGTCTCTATTCTACACAGACTGGATAATCTAATGTAGGAATTTGAAGTACTTCATTGTTTTGATTTATATCCCACCTTTATACCCAAGTGAAATTATCAAAGTGGGTTAAAAGTTTCAAACATACGCAACACAAGGTGAAATAGTTCAAATGTTCCAGATAATTTATACAGTCAGTGGATAAGATTTAGCTCGCAAAGTAGTCTGCATTCCAAAGTTGGATGATAACAAAGAAAGTTTAACCTTTGCCCTTCTATTACAGGGACTTGGCCCTTGTATTTCATTACCAAAAAGTGATCCATCACAAGTCTTAAAAAGCTCTGGCCAGCATGGTAGGCTCCCTGTCTGTCTCCCAGTTGCTTTTTGAAAATGGGACAACTATTACCTGGATGACTGAGAATCTCAACAGACATAAGTAATCTGCTGTTCTCTAGATGCAATGGATCTTTGTTTCCACAAATGCCACCTAATTCCTTAGAATTATGGCATCTGAATTTAAATGCACCTGGGGAGAACTAGGTTCAACAAAGCTGCTCTAGAGTTAAAAAGATATCCTTGAAGTAACAAACTTTTTTTTCCTAAGAATGTAAACTTCGTCCTTGACTTATGACAATTGGGACCAAAATTTCCACTGTTAGAAAAGGCAGTTGTTAAGTGAATCACACCCAATTTTACAACCTTTTTTCCATGGTTGTTAAGCAAATCACTTGCAGTTATTAAATTGAGCGAATCTGGCTTTCCCCTTTGACTTTGCTTGTTGGAAGCTGGATAGGAAGGTCAGGTGATCACATGACCCTGGGATGCTGCAACCATCTTTAATACATGCCAAATGCCAACAAATTTGGATCATGTGACCATAGAGACCGTATTGCTCAATGGTTGTAAGTGCAAGTACTGGTTGTAAGTAACTTTTTCCAGTGCCTTTTATCTTCAGTCACAAAATGAATGTTTATAAGTTGAGGACTACCTGTAATTTGTAACTTAGTCCTCAATGTCTCTGGTTGGCAGACAAATTTTCTGGTCTATTTTTCCCTGGTTAGTTTTGCATACTTCTTCATTAGAGTTTTTTTTAATCCTCTTTTCAGAGGATTAAGAAGACTTAAAAACAATTCTACATTGAAATTACGTATGTGTACACATGAGATATATGAGCACACAGACACACATATAGATTTGGTGCTGAAGGCTGCAGTCTTGCCAAATTCAAATCCAAAAAAATAAGTAAATTTCAGTCTTTATATAATATCAGGTGAGCTCGCTTTGAAATGTAAATTTAATACCATTTCAGGACTGTCCCATACCCATTCCCTTTACAACTCTTAAGAACTTCTGAATATACTAGGTAAAGGTTCCCCTCGCACATACATGCTAGTCATTTCCAATTCTAGGGGGCAGTGCTCATCTCCGTTACAAAGCCAGCGCTGTCTGAAGACATCTCCATGGTCATGTGGCCGCCATGATTATACGCCGAAGGCGCATGGAATGCTGTTACCTTCCCACCAAGTGGTCCCTATTTTTCGACTTGCATTTTTACATGCTTTTGAACTGCTAGGTTGGCAGAAGCTGGGACAAGTAATGGGAGTTTACTCCATTACGTGGTGCTAGGAATTTGAACTGCCAAACTGCCTGATTGACAAGCTCAACGTCTTAGCCACTGAGCGTCCCTTCATGAATACACTAGGGTTGATCAATGATTGCTACTGCTCACAACTCAATAAATAAACAATGATGTATCTTTTACATTTAGAAATAATCAGAACTAATCTCTGAAGAAAGGTGTGGATGGACTCTACTTCCTATGGAAGATCTCACAGCAAGGGAATTATTAAGAGCTAAATTATTAAGAGCTTTTAGAGAAAAGAAATATGAGCAAATAAAGCCATTGTTTTGTGATAACCTAATTGTCCAGGGAAAATGTTTTCTAAAAATTAATAATTATTTGTTAATATGTCCCACATTCTTGGCAGTCTCATCTCCTTCCCATTCTTATTAGTGAAACATTATTGCCTCAAATCCTGTAATATGTAAATGCATTAAAGAAATGAGACCCAGTGCTCAAATATGCTGATGCCAACCGGGATCAAGAATAATAATATAGGTAGTTAGGGCCTTATCAGAGAAGTTGTCATAAAACCAGTTTGGTATAGTGCTTAGGGTGCTGGCATACAAGCCAGGTGGCTCAGTTCTAGTCTTGACTTAGGCATGAAAAACTGGTTGGATGTTAACACTTTGAGTTACTTATATAAAGTAATAAAAACAGGATAAAAATCTAATAAAGGTAAAGGTTTCCCCTGTCCAGTTGTGTCCAACTCAAGGGGCCATGCTCATCTCCATCTCTTAGCAGAAGGAGCCAGTGTTGTCCAAAGACATTTCCATAGTCGTGTGGCCAACATGATTATATAATGGATTTGCTTGCTGTTAAAAGATGCTTTCTAACTATCCGTAGTCTTTAACTTATGATTAGAATTGTGATCAGAATTTCTATCACTAAGCAATGAGTTCTTAAATGAGCCATCATGTGACTGTGACCAATTTTACAAAAAAAAAAAATTTTTTTTTGCTGCAGTTGTTATGCAGCGTTGGCTCTCTCGTTGACTTTGTCTAAAGTTGGCTAGAAAGATCAGAAATAATGATGTGATACCGGGATGCTACAACTATCATAAATACACCCAAATTGCGATCATGTGACTTCAGGCATGGTGCAATGGTCATAAGTGTGACTCTCAAGTCACTTTTTACAGTAAATGGTTGCTAAACAAATGGTCTTATGTCAAAAACTACCTATAAGATCAAACTGTTTCCTCCTCCTCCCATCCTCGTAACCACTTTCTTTGCTGCCCAAGAGGATGAAAATAGTGAACAGACATAGGGGAAAAAAGAGATGGAATAAAGGAAGAAGAATGCACTATGTGGAGGAAAGAATTGTGTATACTGGACTTCTTGCTGTAGTAAAGAACTCTACGTAAGTACTTGTTACTTGTAAAGATGTTTATTGCGCCAATAAAACATTTGCTATGACTGGAGAGAAAGGGACTGAGGTTTATTAGTTTCTTGGGAAGGGCACTCTGCTCTCCTTGGAAGTACTTTATGTATTCCTACTGATTAATATTAAATATTATTATCTACTGGGGCTAAGCTACAAATCTCTGAATGTATGTAGGAAACATCTATTACTAAATGTAACCATCAAACATTTAAGAAGGAAGCATTTTTCACAGTAGCTCATTTTTTATTTCAACAAACCAGTAACAAAAGATGGAAAAGTAAGTCATCAAATAAAAGTATCCAAGGCAGGGCTTATGTGTAGTAAGACTTTATCTAAAGTAATAGCAATTTATGAATTTACTTATGCTATTAAATTTACAGTATATCCCACCTTTGTTTTGTACATTTGAAATCAGGATACATAATGCTTCTGCAGCAACAGCCTAAATTTCAGTAAGAGAGGCTAATTCAAAAAGACCTTATTGACTATCTCTGATAGTTCAACTTCTATGTTGCAATTGAAGTTGCTGCAGCTTGGGGTCTGCACTAGTACATCCAAGATAAGTGCATAGTACATTATATTATGATTATTCTCCCTTCCTTTGAGAATAAAATAACTCAATGACTAGCATAAAGAAACACATCTTTGCATTCATTTGTGGTGGTGAAATTTAAATAACCTGACAGAATGTATTTGCAATAGTATAGAATTTGAATGAAAAAAATCCAACCACATTAACATTTCCTTTTCCTGCACTGTAGGATATTTAATGTTTTAAGCACCATTGCTCTGTGGTCTACAGTCAGATAGACAGAACAAGAATGAGAAAGTTACCACACTGTTAAAATGCAGAAGAAGAAAGAAATATTCACTTAATGACTGCTGAGTCATTGTGTGTGCTTAGTTACTAAATCAAAATGAAGGTCCTCAATTCCCTTTTCACTATGCAGAATCATCCTGCTTCAAATTCCACAACACTCCTCTTGTATAAAGGATAATTTAGGGATGGTTTTCTCAGGTGCAAGAAGAGCACCTCTCTTATTTCATTGTGGAAACTGAGTGAAGACAAAAAAGAGAAATCAAATTGTTTTATGTAAAGGTCTTCCAAATGTTAGTTTACTATGACAGTATTATAAGAGATATGATGCAGTTTTAGTACATTTATCATTGAAAGAAAATGGGGCAATATTTTTGACTGATCTCCAGCCTTCTGGACAAAGGTGAACAGTCAGGTTTCCATAGCTATGTGATATGAGCCTGACCAGATCTCAATAGTAAGTGATGATCTCCTCTTTAAGGATCTCCTCTTTGAGAGACAGACCTATTTGTTTTGGGCCCAAAATAAAGCTGTCTTGACACTGCTCTCAATTATGGAACACTTTGGAATTCAGCATAACTAACTGTTTTGGATACCTAAGCATGAAACAGATGTTGTTTTATTTGCTGTTCACCCTACAATTTGTTCACCAAAACTCTGTTTACTGTTTGTTTGCTATCTTTATACTTCTCTGATTCATTTTAGTCAGACCTAGAAAAAGGAGCAGGTGTACTGATACAACACAAATGGATTCATGCATTAGGCGGAGGAATATTTCACCTCTCTTTCAATAAATTGAAAGTCACTTTCTGTCAACCCAAATCAAGGTTGCTGTTGTGGAGAAAATAGGAGGAGCAAACAGTATTAGCCACCTTGAGTTATTTATAAAAATAATAAAAATGGGAGGAGAGAAATCTAAAAATAAAAATTCAGCAGACGGTTGTGCAGGCATGGATTCTTTCAAAAAAAAAAAGAATCTCTTCCATTTATGTTAAATGAAAGTGAAAAATTCTGGTTCTTTGGCCTAAAATAGTAAGATAGGAGGAATGAAGATTATGTATCACCAATGAAATCCCACAGGACCGATGTGAAAGGGTGATGCAGTTTAAAGGGCATATATGTAATTTAAGATAATATAATCTCTGTTCATAGCATGGAAAAGTTTGCTTAAGATTTGGTGTTTTCTCTACCATCAAGAGGAAGTTACATCTTTGGGAGAATAAGATGTGAAAATACTATTTCTTTTTCACATTTCTTCTTTTACTGAATAGAAAAGATCAAAAATGAAAGGCCTGTCAGGGGATAAACAAGGTATAGCCTCAGGTCTCAAAATAACATCCTAACCCTACATAAATCTTTCAACTTCTCAACACCAAGGAAGGGGTAGAGCTTTTATAGAATTAGACACCATCATTCAAGTATCCTTTTCATGCTTATTTTAAATGTCAGAAACCCAAGATGCAGGAATTGCTTCCAGAGGGAACAAACAAGAGAAAAGTGGTAGAGCGAATGAGCCTAAGTGTGCGCTATAGATAATCACCCACTTCGATATCAGAGTCAACATTTTGCAAATCAAAAACGTATGGAAGGAAACTGCTGCTTCTGCTCAGGCTCAAGGTGAATCCAGATGCTTATTCTTGAAGTTTTTTCCCAATCCACATACATCCACCCAGATGGGTTGGGATTGTAGGGCAAATCCCATGCTTCCCAGATGTACTGGATCTGTAGTCCTAATACGTTTAGATCTACCAGGCTGGAAATAAATGGTACAGTATTTCCTTTGGATATCTTTCATGTCCTGTAGCAATTTTGTTTATGCATTTTATTTATTTATTTATTTTGGATACAGGAATACTTTTACTCTAAATGATGGCTTTTCTTTATGGTACTGAGAAACAATTGTATGCCCTACCAACATATTTAATTCTTTTAAAAGGAATGAATATTTATATTAAAAAAGAAGAAGAGAACCCCTCTAATAATATATTACTAATTAATAGTTCATTGAACTATTTGTGCGTAATTTGAAATATAGAAATTCACTAGGTTACATACAGAAGACATTATGCCTAAAACAAACCTATTGAATCCAATGAGACGTAGGTTAATCATGATAAAATTTTAGCATTTTAGTATCCCTCCTCCCACCTATTTATCCATTTTTTATTTATCTTAAGTGTAGCTCTGACTGGATCAAGCTGAACTGCTGAGTTCATCACTGTATTAAACCACAATGTGATTTATTTGGGTTTCCTTGTAATCCATCCATTATGGTTTGTAAACTATGGTTTACAGATGGATCTTATTCAAAGGCAGCTTTTTAACTCAATAAAACATCATTAGGCAGACCAGGGCATAGCATAATGCTTGAGTTCAGCTATAATTTAAATAAAGTTAAAGGACTTTTGTAATTAATAAGAAAGGTAGGAGAATGGTAAAGAAGAAAACTGAGATATCCTGACGTACATAAACTTGTAACTCCTAAGCAGATGTTGAACAAAAAACATATACCTCGTGAAGTGGAACGCAAACAATGACAGGTCCAGGGGTGCTGCTTGGACTGCACTCCTCTTGCTGTAAGAGTATCAAATTAAAGGACCTGGATTATGAAACTTCTGTAGTTGCACATTGATCAAAATCAAACTACTCTGATATTTCTGTAACTATTTTAGCACTGAGATCGTCACTAAACAAACAGGAAGAGCAAACTATGTATTAAGCAAATCTTAACTGCATGATCTGCATTTTTTTTTCACTGTGAACTGGAACAAAAGTAAAGTTGGTAGACCTGCAAAGTATCTTCTGCTCTTATTCTGAAACTGCCAGGCTCCCAAATGAAAACAAAACAAAAAATAGAAATGTGTAAAGTCCCATTTGCTTTCCTTCAATTCAGTCTCTTTTTGCTATCACAAATAGAGACTTTGCTTTTGTTTGTAATTAGAGGAAAATCTGATAGGTATAACATCTTGCCCTTATAGGGTGGGAACTAATTCAAGGCAAGATACTTAGAAAATAGCAATCTTTTGAATGAATCTGGAGTGAACTGAAAATGTATCACATAAATAATCAATCTGTGCCTTGGGCTATATATTTCACAACCTGTCTTACTGCTTGGTTAGAAATTATGGGAGACACAGTGCTGTCGCTGCCATATATTACCCTTTCCTTCCTTGGAAAGGATATAAATCATGTATTTATAGGGTGTGCTGGCTCATCTATGTCTCATATTAAAGCCAACATCAATGGGCACCTGCTGCATACAAACAATAGAAAGGAGAGATAAATACCTATCACTGTCTGCTCATTTGTTTTGGAGTTTTGTTCTGGACAGTAGGTAGAGGACAAATGGCTGAGAAAGAATGACTTGAAAAAGATAGAAAGGACTAATCTTGGCCTCTTGACTAAGTTCCTCCCATCTCCTGCCTCAAACATGAAATCCCCCATTCTCACAAACATGAGTATGCAGTGCTGGAAAGGAAAGGAGTGACAATGTCAGAATGCCATAACTTTATAGAAGAGAATATCTTCATAGAGTTCATGATTAATATTAGTAATGCAATGATTCATGGATTGCATAATGGTTGTTAAGGCATCAGCCTAGAAACTGGTAGACCATGAGTTCTAATCCCCCTTAGTCATAAAAGCCAGCGGTGGACCCTGGCCAGTCATTCTTTCTAAGCCCAATATATATCACAGGGTTGTTGTTGTAGTAAAAAAAATAGGAATAAGGTCTATCTATCTCTGATGCCTTGAGTTATTTATATTAAAAAAATAAAGACAGGATACAAATAAATAAAATGAGTATTGTAACTGTTTTACGTACATGTTTTACTCTGTTAACAAATGTTTCCAATGAAGCACCTCTGGGATGGAACAATTGAATATATTGTTAATAAATGAATCTATAATAAATATAATGTATTACTATATTAGTTTATTGTATTTATTCTATAGGATTTTATGCAAGCAAAACCACTAATTTTTGGCTATAAAATATAACTATTCAAATGTATGGAAACATATAATTAGTAGCTGGGATTTTTTTGACCTGAACATAGAAAAGCCAGAAGATAATGTGGCTTTTAAACAAGATGACCTAAAATATGAAAGACTGAGTGAGATATTTTAATCATAATAGCTGTCAATTTAGATGTTGACAATCCTGGAACAGATTTTTTTTAAAAAATCTGTGAGAGGCAAACAGCAGGGCAGGACTGAGTTTGCCATTGTCGTATGAATCAAAAACAAACAAAATTGGCTGGATACTATTGGCTGATAGAAAAATATCTGGCTGAGAAGTGAAACTGGATGTGCTTTTAGGTGAACATGATATCTTTCCATAGAACTTGCATTATATTCTCAAGGAGTTGAAAATACTGGACAATGGATGTGAATCATTTATTCCCCATTTTAACTTTTCTGAACTGATTTCTCTTAGTGGGAGCATATAGACAAATATATTTGGAGGATACTAGAGATAAAAAACCAAACTGGCATAATTTGATCAGAACTGTCAAAAAACCTGCAAAATTTATTTTTTTCTTCAAAAGGCAACTGGACTATGTTTTTTTTTTCCCCTTGAGGAAGAAGACATTTTACTTCTCATTCAAGAGAAGCAAAAGATTTTCTTCCTCAAGGAAAAAAACACAGTCTACTTGCCTTTTGAAGAAGCCATCATGGCCTAGATGACTGAGAAACTCCACAGATCTGCACAATCTTCATGTCTGGCCCAGTCCACATTTGTTGACTTCCTGATTATATAAGCCGCAAAGGGACAGTATGTTTCCTCCACTGTCTTGCTAAAGACAATCTAATGATGGAATTCAATGATTGACATGTCTGCTGCTGTTTCGGCCTGCCCGCCCACCCGGGCTCTTACCTGTCCTTTATTTCCTGTTTTTTCAACCTCAGCTGCTTTGTGCGGCACAGCTGCGTTTGAAAAAGCAGGGAAAAAAGGGCTTTTCCAACCACTGCGCACCCGCACACAGCGCTGCTCAGCTGTCCGGGCAGCTCAGCAGGTCGTAAATTGCACTCACTCGACGCAGAGCAACAGAACCGGTAGTTATACCGGTCGGATCCCATCCCTGATTATAACCCCCCAAATTTTATCAGATGTTTGCTTTCCATAGTTCTTGACATGGTCTTCTATCTGTAAGTTGTACTTCTTGCTATTGGGTAGCAAGAAGTACAACTATGTTAAATGGTCATGACAGGATCCAGTAAAGTGCAACTGACAATGGAAAGAAGTTTTAATGGGTTCATGCAGAAAACTGATGAAGGCTCGTTGCGGTGGTGATGATAGGAGAGACAAACTTATTTCCAAAGCAGATCAAGGCAAAGGAAGGTGTTACCCCTCTCCCACTTGTATGTTATCAAATAAAGATCAGAGACTATATTATACTAGGAAGAACAAAACAATAAGGCAAAGAGTTAAATACAATATGTAGGAGTTGGATCACTGCTAAATATGAGAAGAACCACTATAGTATAGCCTGTAGCCCTGATTTACTTGCCTAAAGTAAAAAAGCACACAACCTTCTTTTTCACATCATGAAAGAAAAGGAACTCCTTTCGTATTATACCCCTTCAATTATTTTAAGTTTATTTAACTAATCTTAGTTTGAAAAATGAAATGTGTGCATTGAATGATAGTATGGTATGGTGACAGCATTCCAGTAGTACATTACTATTCATATGAAATCAAGGCTTACCTTTATTACTGTCAATTTTATTCACTAATTGTATAAGGTAAATACTTTATTTGGCATAGAAATGTTAATTCTCTGACAGTCTATGAACGCACATTTAATCAGTTAATGTGAGGAACACGTTATTTCCAGCTGACAAAGGAAAACAGAAAGAAGACCCAAAATGGTAATATTTTCTCACCTTTAGTGTTTGGTATTGATAAATGCAATCAGTGTCGATGAAATATGCAGATCCCTCCCCCCCTCTTTTTTGGAATGTCTGAGGGATATGGTTCTATGAAGAAATAATAATATAATAATAATAGTAATAAGTTCACTACTTAAAATATTAAACTTAATCAATTAATAATCATATTTAGTTAAATGAAAAGGATAAACTGATGATACTAAGGTTTCAGCTGTGACTAAAAGTTATCATTCTAATAAAACAAATAATAAATTATAGGTATCAGAATGGAAAACCTATGGCTTTCTAGATGTTTTTAGACTCCAAAATTTTGTCTTGCATACAGCCTTCTTCAATCTCTTCAAGATGTGCTTGGCAACTATTGAGATTTCTGGGATTGAAGTTCCCCCTAATGGAAGGTGTCAAATTTAGGGAAAGTTGCTTATTCTAAAGGTATCTGCAAACCGGCATAGGTTCTCCATTCCAGATTAACATGGTGTCATTGGGAAAATGTTCCATCAATATTTCAACCGATCACTAGCAGCTTCATAAGTCAATTTAAAATAGGGAAACACACAATAAAGACAGGTTTGGATTCACCTCTGCTCTATATAAGTCTTCCTTTAAATCCCATTATTTTTCCATCATGACCTTAAACTGATGACAGCATTTTGCAATAGGGACTGTGTGTTGCAAACATGCCAGCAAGTGCTTTTAAATCTATATAGGGAATTATATCTACATTTTCTAACTGCATGCAAATGTACTAGTTTTGCATAACAAATTTTCAGTTAAGTTATTTCAGGGGTTTCTGCACAGCAGTCTGAAGAAAATTCTTTGAATCACATTTCAAACTGAAGTATGAATGAATTATGTTTAAATATTAGCAAGGTAGAACTGTGTCTATCTTTCTTGTGATCTCACAAGAATAAAAGACTTCTGCATGAGGAAACACTACCACAAAATAATTTTTCTTCCAGTTATGTCCTCCAGTAAAATTTTATTTCAAATCCATGAAACACCTTACTTGATTTTTAAACTTCAAAACTTTGCTATGCTTAAGAAAATATCACTGTCATAGTATTCTTTCATTAACCATTTTCTTATTTACAAAACATTCAAATGATTTTGTTGGCATGTGCTTTATTTTTTCCTTCCAACTTATGATTACATACGGATATTGTTATCAAACAGCTTTTCAATACTCTTTTAAGCTACAATAAACAAGGCAGATATAGCTCAGTAACAAAAACTCAATTAAAAAATTCTGAAAAGGGGATTAATTCCTTGAGTTCTTGGCTGAAACCAGTCAAAATGGAACGTACAGGTTTAGCATAAGGATGTTCCATACATCGTTTATTAGTTTCTGCGGAAATCTCTTCTACCATTTAGGAGGAAGACAAAAAAATATTTTCAACCTGATACCGTTAAATGTTCCATTTAAAGTTCTTTTTAAAAATTATCTGCACATTTTGGAAAAATTCAGGATACTAAACATGATAGAATTTATTATTTATCAGCTGCATTGCTGTCACAGAGGAGATTTCTGATTAGTTGCCTTATTATTAGTTTAAAGGAAGCATGTTTCAGTTCACTACTCCTGCCAAAGATGATTTGTTTAACCTGCTCATCAAATTCGTAAACTAAAAACAGAGGATTAAAACCAGGCTTTCAAAGTTGCAAGAACAACTCAAATTCTACCAATCTACAATAATTTCTGGAGAACTTGAAGTATTTATAGCTGTTCCCAGGACATTTGGAACGAATCTGGTATGTGGAGTTGTTGCTTGTTCCTTTTCTTATAGCTAAATAACTCTTAAAATTAAATTATACTTGTCTTAATCAGACTTACATGTAGGTCATTGTACAAAAATATCAGATCTTAGGACTGCCTTTCTAACCCTATTTATCATGCAGAAGTTGAACTAAACTCAATGGAGTCTATTTTGGAATAAGTCCAAGATCTAAGTCAATTAAAGCCAAGGATATAAGCTACTGTTTGTCCTGAAACAAAATCTAAAATTGGATGTCCCAATCTAAGCATCTTCTTCATGAAGGAAGGGAAAATCTACTAATGGATCCTACATTACAATTAATCTTACTTACCACTCAACAAACTGTTCTTGGCAAGTATCATATTTGCAACACAGCCCTAATCCTCCCTCTGAAATCCTTTCTCTTGATATCACTACCACAGTACAGTCATATGATACCATACTGTATTTACTCCTAATTCTTCTTTTGTATTATTTTCCAAGTATGAATGAGCAGATGTCATAGCCAAAATAGTTCTGCATTCACCAACAAGAAGCCACAGAGGGAAAATAATGGGGAAAGACCATGGTAAAGATAATGGAGGACTATAGTATAACATGAAGACATGAAGGGTGGGACAAAGAAGAAAGTGGGAAGCAGAAACAAAAGGGAAAGAGCTTCAGTGATTAAGTGGGTAGAGATTGATGCCTCTACAAAAAAAAAATAGTAAAATGATATCGTACTGCCAGTTTTTCTGAAAACTGTATTGCTAGTTACACTCTCTTGCCAAATGATGGAGTAGCCTCTGGTGCTGTCTAAAGCAGGGTGGCCTAATATTACCACATTGTACAACTACATGATAAAGACAGTACATAGCACAAGTAATACTTGTGCAGGTCCTTAGATAAAATTTTGCCCAATTTTGAGGCATATATTATTCTATATGAATTGCTTTGATATTAATCAATAAAGTGTACTGAATGCTAGATACCTGACTTGCATCATAAATAAGTGTTATTCTCCCTCTTGTGTTATTTATATATGATGGACAATTTCTGACTGAAGTTGCATCTTTTGTAAGACTTTTTTTCCGTAACAGAGACAGTGGCTGCACACTGGACATTAATGAAGAAGAGTAAATCAATGCTTACCACTGGTTGTAATGGGGCACCAGGCATCATGGCATTGGCTAGTTGCATTTGTTGGGCCAGCATGGCCATGTTCTTCTGCTGAATCAGGTTATTGCGGCCATTGATCTCCAACTGTGTTTTTAAGTGTGGTGGTGGGTGAAGATATTTGCAGTTCTCCCTTGAACATCGTCCCTGAAATACAGAAAAGCATAAAAAAGATTAGTTTTGCTTAGTTTGTTGTATGAACTATTTTGATACTATTAAATGCATATAAGATACACCTCCTTGTGTACATTTTATTTTTTTTCAGTCCTGTTTTAAGCATAGATATACCAATGAAAACACGAATAATACACATCTTTAATGTTGAAGTTGACCAACATTGTGATACTGATGAAAAACCATACAACCAGTTATTATTAGTTACTCTTACAGTTTGTACAACAGTAATGATGATAGCAATTTTAATGTGTGTGCTTATTACAAAGTACAATACAGTTAAATCAATATATAGCCATCTAAATGTGGGAATAAAATATTTGTAGTTAAGGTTTTAAATAAATGCTAATTGTAATGTTTTTAAAGTTCAATAACTTAAAAAATAACCAATTGGATCATTTTCTGTAGATGGCAAAACAAAAAAAACATCAGCCTTTCTCCAAATATTTGCAAAAGACAGCTTTGGGATGAGTAATCATTGTCATTCTGTGCTGGCTGAAATATCTAAGAAGCACAACCCAGAAGTCCATGAAAAGTATCTGGATTAAATTAAGTGCAAAGTAGTACAGCCATCCCCACACTAAGAATCAATGTTAATAGTCCTGCCAGGTCTATGGGTACAAGCAAACAATGCTCAAGAACTTATGAACGCTAAATTACATAAATGAGGCATATATCCTGAAAATAGCAAGCAGCCAACAAAAATTATTGTTTTCACTTATCATAAATAAATGAGCAATAATGGTGCAGGATCCAATCTGAGTTAGTCACCAGGACCAAATGTTTATTCTTAGAAGCTTTCAGATCCATGCTAGAGTCCATCATCAGGCAACTTCTCTCTCTCTCTCTGTCTCTCTATGATGGGCTCCAGCATGAACATCACAGCTTGGAAGAATAAACCTCTAGTCCAGCGACTGGCTCAGATTGGATCCTGCAACATCACATATACTTAAGGGCAATAATGATATCTACTCTCCAGAGACATACTTAAGATGATGGAATTAAAGAAACCCCAAAATCTCCTTGGTTGAACAAATAGCCTAATTTGAAAAATTCTATTTCCTTTCCTAGAGCAAATAATCTAAAAAAATAATGGTGGCCATGCTCTGCACCCTTTGAGGTTCAAAGAGTCATTAGGCAAATAAAGTATTATGTTGTTCCCTTGCACAGAAAGCTACTACACTTATATTTGTTGTTGTTGCAATGATTCAACTCAGCACTCTTTTTTGTGTCCAAATAAATGTGTTCATTTCTCCCCATCTGGCTCTGCTCTTGGTAGACAAATATGTTTGACTAGCCAGTTAGCCTTTGCACAACAGAATCTCTGATCATGGGATTTGATATAATTCTTCTGATTTTGTGGAGACAAATAATTCTAGCAGAATTTGTAAATCCAACCAACTATATCAATATGCTTTTCAAAACACTATAAAATGTGCTCATGCACTGTAGCGCTCACTCCACATTATCTAAACTTGGTATTAGGCTTAGGGTTTACCTTCCAGATACAAAATAATAATTTCTGCATCATAATATGGAGAAAAACTGTGCTAAGGCACATTACAGAATCAAAATTCTAAAAGCTAATGGCTTAAAGGTAGATTCCAAATACAATGTGCAAGGTCTAATTTTGGGGTTCTTTTTTTTTTTTAACTGAAAACCACAGAATATTTTTCCAGACGAATGAAGAGAAAATCTCTGTTTAGTCTCTTAGATCATATTGCAGAAATATATATTTACAGGGTTGCATAATAGTTGTATTAATACGTAGCTCTCGGTGCTTATGTGATGGGATGTGGACTAATCTAAAGATTCTCAAACTTTTTCAGACTGCAGAATTTTTTCATTAAAATTTTCATTAAAAAAATAAACTCATTCAACTCCTGATCAAATGGGGTGGGACTTCTGAATGTCAGCATGCAACCCTTCCTGTACTTTTGCTGTTCCTTACTAAGGGAAATAGAATTCCCAGCCAAGTTAACTCAGGTATACAAATAAATCCAGTCACTCAAACACAGACACACATTTACACAAAACATCTAAATTTAATACCTTAAAGGTTATCATATTTTGTTTTATGGAAACAATTATTCAGAATCGTGATCTTTTATCATTCTTTTTTTTTAAAAAAAAACCCCTCTCATCTAGTTTCCAATGAGAATTGTTAATCAATTTAAATTCAGAAATGTATCTTTTTAGAATGCATTCGCTTTGGCATAAAATCCATACATTTCTAAAATGAGTCTGAAAACTACGCTTATGAATAAAGAGTCATTAGAGATGATTGAAGGGAGATACAATAGTAGTTTTTCAGTATCTGTAAGGCAGGAAGGAAGGATTTATTCTTTATTGCTCCAGAGGGCAGGGATCTAACTAACAGATTTAAAAGTATAAGGAAGTAGGTTTAAGATAGACAAGAGTTGAACCTTTCTGACTGAACAAGGTATCATTCAGTAAAACAGGCTACCACATGAAGTGATCAATTTGCCACAATTCGAGATGTTCAAATAGAAGCTAGGTGGTTATATGTCAGATATGAGTAGGAGGGCTGAATGACCTCAAAAATATGAGTCTAATATACTAATAAACATTTTAAATTATATGAGTTTAGCTGCATAACATCTGAAGCTGATTTTTTTAATCCTATCCAAAGCTAAACATTTTAACAACAACAAAAAATTTATCTGGAGTTATTTAATTATTGTTTAACAAAGATGTTTGTACCTAGACAACACACTGTTCAACTGAAGGTGAAATGATTGCATTAAAAAAAAAACTTATCTGGAAAAAATTCAACTGAAATTACAGAGTTTTGTTCAGAAAAGATGCATATGGAGTTGCACTCTTATTTTCCACTGCTTTCAGTACTGTATTATCTGAAATATTACAGTAAATGTTGATTTTTTTTCTAACTAAAACCAGAGGTTTAACTTTGCTATGGATTAAAAAAAGTGATTTCCAGAATATAATGTAGTTAACTATTTACTACTTTTAGAACTATATCATAAATAATTATTAAGTTTGCCTTGGTGTTCTCAGAACAACTGTACATTTAACAGTTCAGTACCAGTACAAAATAAGTCAAAAAGTAAGAGGGAAAAAAATTGGCAATAAGATTTTATGATCTGTATTAGGTCAGATAATATGGACAAATTCAGAAAGATAACAAATAACATTTATAGATTGTTATAGAAGCTTGCTCCTTTTCTTATCTTAGCCTAAAGCTACCAACAGTGATGTGATTCAACTGGTGTAACAACCGGTTCCCACGAGCTCCATATTTAAAAAAGCCCATTTTCAGCTCTAATACTTACCTTCTACTGCAGCCCCTGTGAATAAAACAGCTGAGGCGCAGCAATCGCTCTGCTGCGTGAATCAGCTGTTCTTTAAAATAAGGAAATAAAGCACAGGAAAGACCAGGGGAAAGGGGGGGCAAGAATGTTCACCGTAACTACAAGTTCACCCAAACCAGTCTGAACCGGTAGAATCCCACCCCTGGCTACAATCATCTCTATTTTGAGTTTTCAGTGCAAAAGGACTAAAAGCAATGTTACAGATATGCAGATTTCACTTTAGACTTTTAACAATGATTTCTCTGAACATGTATAGATAGTCCTTGACTTATAACAGCCTTTTTTGTCACTAAACGGTGGGAGTCATAAAGTCTGACTGCACCGCTTAGCAATGGCAGTGCCTGCAATCCAGGTTGCCATCATGAACTAAATCCCACGGCCGTTAGATAAGACAACTTCTTGGTAGCTTCCCACCAATGAATTGTGGGGAAACCAGCAGACAGCTGCAAGTCTGCAGGCTGGCAGGCAGGTAATTAGCTGCTACTGGGGGGGAGGGAAGCTGCAAGAGGTGTGAGGGTACAACAGAGAGCTACAAGGGGGGTGCATAAGAGGCAAGGAAAAGCTTGAAGGGGATGGGAAGCATGTGAGGAAGGAAGCCACTGCTTAGAAAGGATACATGGGCACTCATGCACCGCAAATATAAAGAATCTCAGGGAGTCTGCATGGGTGGGGGAGTCTTACCTCAGTGTCTTGCAATTTTCCCAGCTAATTTCCCCATTTATTTACTGGGAAAGCTGGCAAAGAAGGCTGAAAATTGCAAATCATGTGAATGCTGGGCCCTGCAACTGGTCATTAAGTGCAAGCCCCCAAATTTAAATCACATTATTGTACAGGTGCTGGGATAGCTGGAACTCTGGGGACTGATCATAACACTATTCATTCAGTATCATTTTAACTATGGTCACTGAATGTCTATAAGTCAAGGACTATGTATAGCCACTAACTAGCTATATGTTCATTTTGAACAAATGGGAGTGTTAATAGAAAAATAGCAGAGCTCCTGGCCTCTGGAGTTGATTTCAAAGCAATTTTCACCTTGTATCAAGCCTTATGGATACAGAAATATACACAGTTATGCAGATTGACATATTGGCAATGTAGAATAAAAATACTAGTTAACTGAAAATATATTTGCTTTCTTACTCATCATTCATTTTATTCTGAAAGTTCCTTATAGTTCCAAAAACCAATGCAAGTATTCAGATAATTATTTAGGAACACAGAATAAAATCTTGTAATGAAGTAAGTGCTATACAAAAATCAACTTGAATAGCTATAGTTAATTCATTTGGCTTATTGTTTTAAGGTTGGGCAATGATTGATCTTTTTAGATAAATTAGAAGGCAAGAAGATGCAGAGAAGGTGGAAGAATTCTTATTCCTGGTCTACAAATATGCAACTATATACCAAAATTCTGTTTTTACTATTTACCCTTTTTAATGACTATGCATACATTTATGATGACAAGAATGTTGATAAAAGATCATGCCCTATTGGTTAACAACAGAAGAAATATTAGCAAGTGAGATTTCTCTATAGGAAAGAGACTATTATAACATGGGTTCCCAATTATAGGATTTGTTTATTCATTAGAATATATTTTTATTCTATACTCTCCCACAAAAAAGGTTGACCAAAAACCTCCATAAATATGAATGCATCATAGATATTTGGAAACAGATTCTAAAATTTGAATAGCTGATTTTTTTTTTTTTTTGCTGTCTCTAGGAACTATATAAGTTCCCATTAGAAACTGAAAAAAAAAGCTTGTATGGTCCAAAACATGCACTCCAGAACAGATAGAATATAGATTTCATCTCTACAGGAACTTCTGCAAAAGGACATCGTTCTTATACATTTTTCTAACACTCAAAGTTAAATGATCCATTGATTTGACATCACAGTAAAAAGAAAAGTTATTGTATCTCCTATTAAGGAAAACAAATTTAGAATTACACACATTTTGCTAAACTAGATTTACAGAATGAGCCTTTTCATTCACAGAAGACGCTTGAGATCCCATAAATGTTTCCACAAACAGAAATGGAAGAAATATGCCAATTCTGAAAGCAAACTGCATGGTGGTTGAAATAGGTGAAAATAACTTTTCTTGTTCCATGAATGAAAATCTGCTCAAAGAACTCTGGATTTAATCAATTGACTCTCTTCTGGCTTTGCTCAAAATTCATCACATGTAATCCAGGACAGCACTTTTAATTCCAACTTGATCTGAAATCTGGAAACAACAGCAGCAGTGAAACTTCTCAGGTCCCAGTGCATATATCTTGAGGCTCGTCTCTATGTTAATCTCCAAAAGCAATTCAGAATACAAGTTGCAAGATTCCAGTAGCAGAAAAGTGTTGGGTCTCAGCAGGAGAACTGGGGAACCGAATGAGAGGAATTGCAGAAGGTGGAGTGTATGAAGTACAGCCTTTTAATAAGAACTGGCATCCTTAACATAACCTCCCTTTCCCATACACTTACACATGCATTTATATGTTTTATTACATTAATTGAAATGATATATAGTACAGCAACCTACAATCCGGGCAACAAAAACATTAAAAGAAGCAGACAACTTGTTAAAAAAGAAAAGGCTGCTTTTGTCTAATGGATAAAGTAGTATTTTTATCCTGCAGAGAAGCTATCATATTGCAGGTGCATTAACAAGTTAGTATTTCTGTTTGAGTTGCATAAACGGCAGAGAAAGTCTGCCCTAATATCTCAACTGTCATGTAGGCAGATTTCCCTGAATATTGCAAAAAACTCACATAACATAGTCAGAGCTGGTAAAATCACAACACATTTGTTCCTCAGTTTGATGGATGCAGATTTTAACCTTGGCTTTAAAATAGTAGAAAATATTTTTAAATGTCATAAACAGAATAGTATTAAAACAACACAGAAACAAGATATCCATAAGTAGCAATATTCACTGCTGCTACATGCTTCAGAATTCAAATATTTCTAATGCTATTTATGGAAATCCAAGAAGGGTGCATATACTTAGTACCCAAGGGGTTCAACAGCAAGCAAAAAAATTACCCTTATAATGTAACTGCAACTTCACCCCATATCTTCTATAGCAATGTTCTTCAATTTGGTACCCTTCAGGTGTTTTAGGATAACTCTCCAAATTTCCAATAAACATGTTAGTGCAAGACTGGAATTCTGAACTTTCTGCTCCAATAATTCTGGAAATCACCAAGCTGGGTAAGTCCACTTTCTGAGTATTAATGTAATAGTTAAAGCTTATTTATTGATGTACTGGATGAAAATCTAGGAAAAGAAATATTGTTTTCATTATTGTCTTTTTGTGATACATAAAGGAAGCAAGGTTTCTCCTCTGTATTATGTGAATGGGTTCCTCGATACTAGATTATAATTGCCCATTTTATTACACCACTTTATAACACTCAAAGTGCTTGATTCTTTCAGCAATGTTATCCAGAGAGCATAGAGCTTGATATTGCAATTAGCCTCCATGCACAGTCTTTTCATAAATATATATTAAGGAGACACAGAAAACAAGGGAATGCTGTAAGCTGCGCTAATGCCAGTCACTGCAGCTCTTTGCCTCTTAATAGAAGGAATGAAAAAATGAGAGGGGGGGAGAGGGTGTCCAGGTGGCTATCACATGATATTTTGTTCTAGTTCTCCTATCAACAACATTTAAATTGAAAGCCCACACTGTGCAAAACAGCCAACAGTGCACTATGTAATTAGGACAGCATTATGTCTGCAATATTTCATTTTACTTCAAGACCTGACAAAAACTGGGCAACAGAACAACCAAAATAACTTTTTGCAGTATTGCCCCCCCCAATAGAAGTGTTTTCAATCCCCCCCACCCCCACAGAACTTGGCTAAAGGCATATGCAGTATTCATTTGTAGTACAAATGTAACTCCCCCCCCCCTCAATTTCCCATCTTTTTAATGTATCCTGGTATGTGTGGTATAGACCCAAAAGGATTTGCAAGCCCTTTTGACTGAAGCCCCATGTAAACTCTCCTTACAGCTTTATCTATCATATTTTGGCCTGGCATGACTGTAAATCTAAGCTCTCCATACTCGCAGCTCTTTACTCTGGAACTGACTGGCTGGTGGTAGACTCCTGGACGTGACTTGGCTAGAGTACAGACAAGAAGGAAACTTCTTACAACAGACGGCTCTACGTATAATCAAAGCCTTTATATAGGAATCTGCTCTAGGTTTGAAACCCAAGGCTTTCTTCGCTGGAACTACCAACATTACAATCCTTTTGAGCCTGGTAACTGCTAGTTCTTGTCTCAGCAGCTTCATTTCTAACCCCATCTGCAGCCTACTTCAATCAGCTTTCCAATCCTGGGCCTGCGATTGCTAGTACTTACAATTTAATATTCTTACAATTTCCCCTTGCTTTCCAACTGTTTTTTAAAGCATTAGGGTGAATTGCGGCGTCTTTCATGTATGTAGTTGCCTCCTCCCTTATTCAGCACTATATGTTTTCCAGGGGAATGCCAGATAGGATGTTGTCCAGTGAACCAGTTGTTCTTCCTCTGTAGAAAAGCTAAAGACCTAACAGGTTGAGATTGAGCATTAGAGCTCACACAGTCTCTAACAGCAGACCCAAGCTGCAATTTTTGCTGCCTTTGACCTGACAGTTGCTTTATGGACAAGGAGGCTTCCTTCATATAGATCGTTTCAATTGGGATAATGGTGAATTCAGTTTGGCTCCATTAAAGATCCAGGACTAGAATCCAGCAGGCTAGCCAAGCTGGGAGACAAAGAGAAAAAGCTTAGGGAAGTTAAACCTGACCATTCAGATTTGAATCAGGAGGCACAGGAACAGGACAGGATAAGTGGTTGGCTACGGAAGTTCAGATTTTTTTAAAAAAGAAAACAGCACTGTACAGAAGTTGGGTTTCCTCAGGCACAGCCACTAAATTTCTACTCTGCAAAGCTGGAGTTCTACTTATCTTCTTATCTTTCAGCAGTGAGATCAGATTCTTCCCTGCCTGCCCATATTCATATTCATATTCATAGCACAAGGCAGAGCAGTGTGACCAAGTGTAATGGCATGTGAGAATGGCCTTGGTAAATGAGGAAAGGAAATGTTGCCTAAGATACAATCATACAAGAGAATGGTAAGCCCCAAGGACTTTACGGTCAGAAGGGGAGACTTAAGCACTGCCCTAATTGACCAGGGAGTTAAAAGTGGTGGTGGGGTTTGTATCTTTAGACTGGAAAGATTCTGTTAATGTAACCTTATAAGATGATAGAAATAGCTAATCAAGTCATAT
>NW_028262513.1:0-24999 GCF_049901715.1 Pseudonaja textilis | reverse complement strand
AAGATTTGCAGTACTAGTGGATGGTGTTAGTATAAATAAGATTTAGTTAGATTTCCTTTTTCTTTTACCTTTGCCCTATGCCCTTTGACCATTATCTCATTATTTTTCTGCACAATGTTGCATGCTTTAAAACAGAATACACTGTGATTTTTTACATTAATAGATTAAGTACATATAGATTGGGATTTCCCTCTCCCTCCCCGCTCCCCCCAATATATAATTATTTTGTCTCTGCTTATAGCAAGAAGAGCAGCCCAAGTATGAGGACAACATCTACATGTATATCTACTTTGTCATCTTCATAATCTTTGGATCCTTCTTCACCTTGAATCTCTTCATTGGTGTTATTATTGACAACTTCAATCAGCAAAAGAAAAAGATAGGTCAACTTTTCATATTGTCTAGCACACAAGGGGAAGGAAGAGAAGAGAGAAAGATAAACACTAGAATGACTATTTAATTATCAACTAATAACAATAGCGGAGTAAAGGTAAAGGTAAAAGTTTCCTTCACACATACGTGCTAGTCATGAGAAACTCTCCCAAATCTGGCTGCTGCTAATCCAAAATGTAAATGATTACAAGCAGATTCTCACATGCAAGTCAGCTATTGCAACTGTAGTTATCCTTAAATGACTTTCATGAGTGAAAAAGGCATTACAGGTAGTCCTCAGCTTAAAACTTTTATTTAGTGACTGTTTGCTCTGGAAAAAGGTGATTTATGACTAGGGGAAGCCATATTCACTTATCCACTACATGATTCACTTAACTGCAGTGATTTGCTTAAGAACCATGACAAAACGGTTGTAAATTGCCTTGCTTATCAATGGAAATTTTAGACTCAACCATAGTTGTACATTGGGGACTACCTGTGTAAATCAAATGCAAAGGAAAAGCTTAGTATCCTTTTGTATAATTGTTTTCATTTTGACTTCTTCAATTATGCCCCAAAGAAAGTTAACTAGTAAATGCACAACAGATACATTTCACATAAATAATTTCCTGCTGGACAAGATTCTTCTGCCTTTCCATTTCAAACAATGACAGTGTTACAATTTATAATGCTAAATTGAACCTTTGCTCTACATCAGGCTTCCGCAAACTGATGCACCGAATTACACATTTCCAGGCATCATAGCCATTAGGCCTGCAGCCGATGAGAATTATAGTCTGAGATCTGGTGGGCACTACATTGAATTAGATGTTCCCACACAAGAGCTAAATGGAACTTAACTCTGTGAGATAATTACTTCTAGAGATGGGGCAATTTCTTTACCACACGAAGAAATAAGAAAAGCCTACTCACTGAATATGTGCCATAATCTTCAAGCAAAGTTGAATGGATTGTAACCAACTTCTTTTTCTTCCCCTCTTCCCCTTTACTTTGGAGGTCAGGATATCTTTATGACAGAAGAACAGAAGAAATACTACAATGCCATGAAAAAATTAGGCTCCAAAAAACCTCAAAAGCCAATTCCCAGGCCTCTGGTAAGTTTTTCCATTTTTTTTCTACCATGCCATTCCTTATATACTCAAGTGGAACCTTTCATCCCTCCCCACCCCCAGGTACATTGAGATTATTCAGGAATGAAGAGGAAAACTATTATAATTGGTAATGGGTGAAAATATCAATTGGGAGATTTCTGATTCCAATTTCCATATTAAACAGCCTTGAGAAACCCACAAATCTTTTCATCAGCCCACTTCTGGGACTACAGTTTTTGTAAAATGTATGCCCAAGAAAAAAATTAATGCCAGATGAGATGGCAAAGTGCTATTGCAGAATCCTTCTCCCTAAATCAGGGCCTGACCTCCACCCATTCAGCCATATATGATCTTATTGGGCAACAGCAAGTAATTTTGACTTTCCTGTATGCTGTATTCAGGTATGAAACCTTGATAGGTGCAGTCACCTCATCTTACCCCAACAATTGTGGGGAAAGCCAAGTCTTCAATAGTTTATGGGAGGCTAGGAGCCTGGCAAACTTTAGGAAAAACCATAAGATGGTAATGTTTAAAGGATGGGACTAGGAGTGTGCCCATTCTATCCAACTTGGTAAGATGGGTAGATGTTCTTAGGGAAAGGCAGTTATGCAGACAGCTTGACCTAGTGTCATATAGGGCTTCAAAGATAATGACCAGCATCTTTAATTGCAACCAGAAGGAAAATGGAAGCCAGCGCAGCTCACGCAACAGATAAGGTCTGAGTGCTGAGTGCTGAACATTGATTTAAAAGCTGGATAATATATTTTTATCAATTGTTTAAGCCTACTGTTCTAACTGCAAATTTCTATGAGTTTTTGTTTTAATGAGAAGCAGTATGGAAATGGGTCAGATAATTCTAATAGCCTCTTCTGGGATACATATTATCCTGAAGCAGAATAAATGAGCTATTTTTTTATTTATTGCTAGTTTATTTACTTTGGCTGCTGAAAAAAACAAGAAGTGGATTTCCTTAGCATTTCCTTAGATTAACATACCGTATTTCCCCATGTATAAGCCACCCCTTTTTTCCAAAATTTTCAAGCCCAAAAAGTAGGGGGGTGGCATATACAAAGCAGGTACACTTTTTATACGTGAAAAATGCATAAAATAATAAAGTAGGAATAAACTGGTTTTCCAGCAGTATGCTATACTTTTTTGTAAAAATTGTACGTGATGATACGATTACGAGTGCGAGTACGCGATAGAAATGCATACGCTAGGCATCGGCCTGAATGCTTCATTCCTACTCTCGTTCCGATCGTAGATTGCTAGCGTCACCGCGCACCGCTTTCGGGCGTCATGACCGTTGTAGATCTAGACGTCGAATTTTGTTTCTTTGTAAATTTTCTTTCTTCATAACTTGTTTCTCTAATAAAATATTTTTTTCAAAACTTCACAGTCCAAAAATTGGGGGGGTGGCTTATACAAAGGGGGTGCTTATACATGGGGAAATAAGGTACCTGGTATTTGCTCTGCAGCAAATAAGATTGAACAAAGGGAACACCATGACAATTTAAAGGAGAAAATGAAGCTGAATGTGAAGTTAATCATACTACTGTATATAATCTTATATGTACTTACATATATCATGCTGACTGAACATTATCATGCTGACTGAACATTTTTCAATCTGCCTTTAAGTATCCCTTCAAAATCTCTATTGCCATCTTATTAAAATCTTCTTTAATCAGATAGTACCAAAGGTTCACTGGGTATTTTGCAATGTTGATACACATGTTTTCTGTGTACAATAGAACAGAATCCAAGGCGCTGTCTTCGACTTTGTCACCCAGCAAGCCTTTGATATATTAATAATGCTACTCATCTGTCTCAACATGGTGACTATGATGGTTGAAACCGACACACAAAGCAAACAGATGGAGGATATCCTCTACTGGATCAATTTTGTCTTTGTTATCTTTTTCACTTGCGAGTGTGTGCTGAAAATGTTTGCCTTACGTCACTATTATTTCACTATTGGATGGAATATTTTTGATTTTGTGGTTGTGATACTCTCCATTGTGGGTAAGTACATAGAAATATTTTCATGTATCTACCACAGTAATCAAAGCGCCTGGAGAAATGGATAATTCTAACGTTCAGTTGCAAACATCCAAATAAAAATGCAAACTTGTTAATAGTGAAACTGAGACTGATTAGGAGCTAAAATTATAAAATAAAATGATCATTAATCAGTTCTTTTATAGCCACTAAGGGGGTGCAATAGTTCAGTAGTTAAAGATGCTGAGCTTGTCAGTCCGAAAAGTTCAAGCAGAGTGACAGGGTGAACTCTTGTTACTTGCCCCAGCTCTTGCCCACCTAGCAGGAACCATGCAAAATGCAAGCAGATAAATAGCTATCACTTCAATGGGAAAGTAATGGCATTCCATGCACCTCGGCGCATAGTCATGCTGGCCACATAACCACAGAAACGTTTTAGGACAACACTGCCTCCCTCAGCTAAGAAACAGAGATGAGCACCACCTTCTAGAGTCGGACACAACTGGGCAGGGGAGACCTTTACTCTTTATCTTTATGGCCACTAATCTGTCCTGGATTATATTACTTTACAATGTAATTTGAGATTGCCTCTTAAGATTGCTATTTATATTAAGTAGCTATTAAAATTAATTAATTATTTGATGGAGAAATTCCTGGAATATATTAAATTCCATAGATTCTCATCTCATCACTAGGCTCAATTCAAGGTACTGATACCGACTTTTAAAGCCAAGACTGAGCTGGGCAAAGTTCAAAGGACAACTGTTTATATGAACTAGCTTGATACTTTGAGATATTCCTTGGCAGTTCTTTGTGTCTGCTTTCTGTGTGTAACAAAATAAGTGGTGCAGGATCCTCTCTTGCTCTTTCCTTTGGTGCTGCTTAACAGTTTAACTGACTATGAGGCATTTTGAAGGATTTCTAGTTCCTTGTGGTAATCGTAAACAACTATAGTTACTGTACAGTATATGAGTGTTGATGTCAAATTTTACTATGCTGTTTGAATTGTATTTGTTTTGAATATTTAGCATTGGGCTTTACAGGTAGTCCTCAAGTTATAACTCTAACAGAGCCTGCTCATTACAGTCGCAAGTCATAACCGTCATAAAATTGGCCAGTAATATGCGACTGACATGATTTTACATTTTTTGCAGTGTTCACTTAGTGAAACACCATGGTCATAAGTGCGAACCCACTGTTTGATATAAACATGCTTTTGCAGAAAACTGGAAGTAAACACCAGTTTTTGGCAAAACTTTCCTAAAATGTTATCACATGCCAGCTGTAAGTGCAGGTGTGTTGCCAAGCACCTGAAGTGCAGTCAGGGAGCCCTGACTTTTGATTGTCAGGACTTTAGATCTGGATCCCATTTTTCAGGCAGGTCGTAACTTCGAACGCTCACCAAGCAACTGGTTGTTGGTTGAGGACTATCTGTAGTAATTACTAAAAGGACCTATTGATTTCCAGCAATTTGGCAGTTCAAGTCCCACCAGTTCAAAGTTGACTCAGCCTTCCATCCTTCTGAGGTCGGTAAAATCCAGACTGTTGGGGCCAATATGCTGACTCTGTAAACAGCTTAGAGAGCGCTGTAAAAGCACTGTATATAGGTCTTAAGTACTATTGCTATTGCTATTGATCAAGAGATGGCCGCTTTTAAAACAAGCTGTGATTTTCTTAGTCTCATGTATTGTCTCTTAAAATTGACCATTATTTCCATGCTTCTGAAGAAAGAATATGAGATGACTTGGCACAATTGTAACTCTCTTTTCTCTCCTCAATATTTTTAAAGGTATGTTTTTGGCAGAAATCATAGAGAAATATTTTGTGTCACCAACTCTCTTCAGAGTCATCCGCCTGGCCCGTATTGGTCGAATCCTGCGCCTGATCAAAGGAGCTAAAGGGATCCGCACCTTGCTTTTTGCCTTAATGATGTCTTTGCCTGCCTTGTTCAACATTGGCCTCCTGCTCTTTTTAGTGATGTTCATCTTTTCCATCTTTGGAATGTCAAACTTCGCTTACGTCAAGCATGAGGCTGGTATTGATGACATGTTCAACTTTGAGACTTTTGGCAACAGCATGATATGCTTATTCCAGATCACTACCTCAGCTGGATGGGATGGGTTGCTCTTACCCATCCTCAACCGTCCTCCAGACTGTGATTTGGAAAAGGAACATCCTGGGAGTGGCTTCAAAGGGGACTGTGGGAATCCTTCCGTAGGGATCTTTTTCTTTGTTAGCTATATCATCATCTCCTTTCTGATTGTAGTAAACATGTATATTGCCATCATTCTAGAGAACTTCAGTGTGGCTACAGAGGAAAGTGCTGATCCATTGAGCGAAGATGACTTTGAAACCTTCTATGAGATCTGGGAGAAGTTTGACCCCGACGCTACCCAATTCATTGAATACTGCAAGTTGGCAGACTTTGCAGATGCTTTGGAGCACCCTCTTCGTGTTCCTAAGCCCAACACCATTGAACTCATTGCCATGGATTTGCCAATGGTCAGTGGGGACAGAATCCATTGTCTGGACATCCTCTTTGCCTTTACCAAACGTGTATTGGGTGACAGTGGTGAACTAGACATCTTGAGGCAACAGATGGAAGAGAGATTCGTGGCTTCCAATCCTTCCAAAGTGTCTTATGAGCCCATCACAACCACGTTACGGCGCAAACAGGAGGAGGTCTCTGCAGTGGTGATCCAGAGGGCTTACAGGGTTCGTTTAGCAAGGAGGGGATTTGTCTGCCGAAAAAATGTCTCCAACAGAATAGAAAATGGAGGGACAAATAGGGAGAAAAAAGAAGGTACTCCATCCACGGCTTCCCTCCCATCTTACGACAGCGTAACTAAGCCTGAAAAAGAGAAACAGCGGGCCGAAGAAGGGAGACGCGAAAGAGCAAAAAGGCAAAAAGATGTCAGGGAATCCAAATGCTGAGATGATCTATAATAATAATAATATTAACTGTAGAAAACTCATGAGCAGAAAAGATTGTTTACAAACTTCCTGATAAAATATATATCAATAGTGAACAGCTGTGGAGAAACTTTAAAGATCTTATACCAAACATAGTCTGCTTACTGTGTGACCATGTTGCATCTCAAAGCAGTGATCTACCACCTGTTTAATGGACCCATCTAGACCAATATATTTAAAAAAAAACAGGAAACAATGCAAAGGAGAAAAAGGATTTTATACAGTCTGGGCAGGTGGATACTGCATGTTTCACATCAGTCAATGCAACTTAGGACAAAAAAGCAAAATAAAACACACACACAAACAAGGAAAAAACTGCTGCTTGAGGATTCATATTTTTTTTCCAAAGCAGCAAAATTTGATTTGATTTTTTTTTTCATTTTATTGAAAGGAAATCTGGAAAAATATCACTTAAAGGTTTGATTAGTTCATGCAAAACTAGATTTTCATACTTGACTTTTAGTTTAAGCAGCAAAAAAACAAAAACAAAAAAGAAGGGGAAAAAAAACCAGGTAGAGCATCAACAAAAAGCTGAAATGAAATGACACGTATTTAGCCCATATCATTTAATCATCATTGTTTCTTTAATACTTACTATATGCATATTTTTTATTCTATGGGCTTCACCATGGTTTGTGAGAGATGGGGGTAATCAGGTATTTTCAGTTTGCCAAACTCGCTCAGGCTGATTCCAAAAATAAATTAAATAAAATTGTGCTCGTTTCAATGCATAGAAATGATTTGCATGATGGCATGCTGTGATCAGGAATCATGCATGAGGAATCATAAAACCACAAGACACTCAATATGCTGTCCAGGCCGTGTGTTAAGCCATATGTTTGAGGCACTCCACTGACTGCGGCACATTGTATTTGGAGAGTTACTCTTAGCTATGATTATGCTCTTCACCTAGTTTCCAAGTGTTAATCTTTCCATGTACCCTCCCACAAGAGGAGAAGAGTGAAACCAATCAAGGAGTTTATGTGTATTTTTTAATAAGCTACATGCAGTCAACTTCTTTTGCACTTTTTAAAAGTAACTCCCCAAATCCACACCAAGATGCTGCTCTAACACCCTTCCAATTCAGGAAGTGGTTTTAATACAATCTCAATATCTGGAACATTAGGGCTTCAAGAAAACTCACCAAGTAGTTCTGTATCCTGCAATATTTACAGTTCAATATCCATTCTGCCACATGCACTTTTTTTCCCAGTTAGAAATAAGCACTGTAGAAAACAACACATTATCTCTCAAAGACACATTTTAGCAGTTATATTAAGCAATCTTATTGCAGGCAGGCTTATGGCAGAGGAGTTTACAGCGTTATGTGTGCCATATTTACTGGCAAGATGTTTCGCTCTTTTGAGTGCTGTGATGTGAGACATGTACTAGGCACAAGTGGATTTCTTCTTCATTGACAGTTTTCTGCAGCTACATGGTTTTATCTGATTCTTTGAGCTGCATTTTTCCCCTAAGGAAAGCAAACCAAAAAATTTTAAATAATTATTAAAATTGTTTAAAAAAAATCTATGAATACAACATCCTACTTTTGGTGAGCAAAGTAGCAGTGTGACATGGATACAGCACTGAGAGGAAAAGTGTCATACTAGACATGTGCCTTCCCCAGTTCCACATTTCATCCCATATTGTTGTATGGTGGTAATTTTAATGGTCCTGCATATTCAGGGAGGGATGAAGAGCTACCTCTCAACTAGTCTTAACTCTAAAATGATGAGAATTCTAAAGGGAGGGGAACTAACATTTATGTTTCTAAGAACTACTTTGGCATGTTTCATTCTTTTTTTTTAAATGTCCATTATGTCCCCTTTTAATAAATCGATCCTCATAATAATTCATCTTCTAAGGGCACAGATTTATGGAATTGTTCTTGAGTCAAATGTCGGCATTGCGCTATAATCAAGATTGTTCAACCATACAGCTTTAAAAAAAAGTTTGCAGAAGGCTGTAAAGAAATATGTTGAATTTCTGCAACACGGTGAAAGACGCTGTTTGAATGTGGACCAAAACCATTTTATCTATAAAAGGGCAAAAACTATTTTTTAAAAAATGATTTAAAATATTCCAAAATCAAAAGAAAGCTAAGAAAGTTAGCAATGCCTTTTAGTTTAGTGGCAGATGCTTGACATTTAGAATTTTGCAACTTAGATACCTATTACAAGGTTAATCAGAAAGTGAGCCATTTGATAGATATCTGTGCCAAGTTGAGCTTTTTAAAAATGCATAATCTAGCTACCATGACATCGGTGGAATAATTCTGCTGTACCAGATACCACAAGGAGCAAAACATTTCTTTCTTGTTAGGTTTTATCCCAGCTATTCATAAAATATGTATGATAAAATTACATGCATTTGTACAGGCAACATTGTAAACAGCACAACAACAAGAGCTGAAAAGTGTGACTGAACTTTTTAAGACAATAATATAAATACTGTAATATATCATTTTATTTTACTGGCATGCCTTTTTGTACATGACAAAGGACTACAAGAAATTAAATAGAGTGGCTTCTGGCTTATGCCACTGTCCATATTTAATTTTCTAACTCTCTAAAAAAAATTTTTTTTTCTTTTCCACTTTTCAGATGATGTCAGTTTAAGTACATCCCTTCAGAGGAAAAATATCCTCTCAAAAGCTTTATTGCAAAAATGTATTTACAACAAAACTACTTAGATTGTATTTTGGTTCTGAGGTGCAATACAATTTGACCACTCTATGCAAGATTTGGCTAAATGTCATATTTATTCTTCAGCTGGACTACTGTTCCATATAAAAAGCTTGGCACATATAGTGTTTGTGCTATCAAATTTTATTAAGCAAATTTTAGAAAAAATGCCCAAAATCTATATTTATATTTGCTTATTATTTAAGAATACTTGAATTTTCTTATATTACTCAAGCTTTGCTTAAGAAAAAAGCTGTTAAGAAAAAGCTTCAAAACTGTGAAATATGTCCTAACTAAAATTAACATTTATTTCGAATTTCTGCACAATGTTTCTTCAAGTTTCTTTCATTTTAGATTTCTTTAACCAGTTATTCCAATTAACCAGACTTCACTGAGATTAGGAGCCTCGCTCTGGTATTTTTATATATCAGCATTACATTTTGGAAATCTTCTTTAAAAATTAATCATCCTATAATGTCTATTGAGATATATGAACATTATATAAAGGTTTACCTACATTTTTTTAAAGAGATAAAAGAGAAAGTAACTATTACTTTCAGCAAAAACAGCCAGTGATTTTTAGAAAAACATGGTCCAAACTAGGAATTAGTCAAAGAAATCTCAAACTTATTGAGAATCATTTGAAAATGTAATTTTAATAACATTGGTTTTTAAATCCCAATATTTCACTCCATTAACCTTCCCCATGGCCAGAAATGGTCAAAACAGTTTTCCTAAAAATTAATTATAATAAAAGTAACTTTACATTTACTGCAATTGTTTATAAATTCCTTTCCTTTTTTTAAGTTGAAATAATAAGAATAACTTCTTTGGGAGATCTTCCTTGCAAATGAATGATGTATGGGAAAAGGACTGAAAACAACATATATGGGACATAACCAATGCAAACTGAAATGAATAAGCATTCATAATTAAATAATTTGACATCCATTTGATTTCTTTAATTCCTGTCAATGTCCAGCACAATAAAAGAGGCCAAATACAATAGTCACAATGCCAAAACTAGAGAAAGGAAATTTTGAATAAAATGCGGTAAAATATTATAAAACATAAAGTAACATAGAAATGGAATGAAACTGGATACAATAGTTTAAAAGAAGTGGGAGGGAACCCTTCGTAATGCCATGACTCCCAGATTAGGCCATTCTATGTCTTCTTATGGAAATCACTGTAGATAGAAACCTAGCATCTTTACTTGTGGTGGTAAGGCTGATGTGAGCAGGAAACAAACTATCATTTGACAAAAATCTTATGACCAGGTTTCAACCTCGACTGCAGAAGAGGAAAAGATATGACTAAAAAAGCAATATGCTTCCCACGTAGTATAAATCTAGGGAGAAAACCCTATTTTTTTCAACTCTATCAATAAAGAATCCTATATCTAAAATATTCAAAAAGTATTTTATGAGATTCATAGTAGTTTAAGAGTGATGAATATTTTGATTGTTTATGTGATGACACTGGCAGGTCAGTAAAACTTGATTATCTGCAGCTAACTTTGGTATGGATAAATGATCAATGAAACCAAACAAAGCAAAAGTAAAACAAATTTTTGCATAATAGGAGGAGAATTCTCAAATATAAAATATGTGATGGATGAGGAGGTGAACAACAGTCTAATGTGTTCTCATAGTGATCATTCGATTTGTTCAAGAATAATGGACTTTTGATATTTGAGTATTGAAGGGGAGGATGCAATAATAGATTGAGTCCACATATCACTTGGCCAGGTTGACAATTAAAGGGAAAATGTTCCTATTCTTGCTTACAGGCTTCTTTGGTAAGTGATAAACCACCTATTTTTGGCAGCTAAGAATTTGGCACATTATTTAACAATACACAAACAGCCAGAAGAGCCAAGTTCTCCAGTTACTAGGCATCAGTAAAAGAAATCTTAACTCCATTGCAAATAATTGTACCATTCATCACATAGCAATTTCCCAATGAATTAATTTTCCTTAGCTTAGATAGCAAAAAAAAGTGGGGGACATTCTCCTATCTATGAGAAATTACATTGAAATGTTTTTAATTTACAGTACTGCTCTCTTTTTTATATTTTGTTTCATAAACTAATCCAGCCTATATAATCTTGCACTTGGTCTTCTTTTTGAACCTTCTGACAAAGAGTAAACAGAAAGAAAAAGAATCATACACTGAATTAATCCTAAGACAGATATTGGAGTTTCCACAAATCTGTCTGGGTTTTTAATTTGTTTCAAATATTATTACAACAGCAGGTAACCAACCAGTGGAGAAGATTATTGAATATTATCATTCTTGGGAAAGGTCCATAGTCATGGATATGAATTATATGTAGGCAGATGGTTTTGATTCAGTTTTGGTTCAATTAAAGAGAATGGAGAGGAGAGGAGGGAAAGGCCCTTTTCTGCCTGACACCTTGGGAAAGATGCTGCCAACCGAACTGAACAATAATAGCTTAGATGGGCCAGTTAGAATTTTCCTAATGATTTCCTGGTTTAGAAAGTTATTCCAATTGTTAACTAACAAAGCATCACATATTTGGAAAGCTATGTAGTCCCATACTCCAAAGAGCCCAAAATAAACATTCCTGGTTTTATTTTACCAAGGTATCAGTTTGATCTTTTGGGTAGTTCACTTCATATATTTTTTTAAAGTTCTTTGATGTTAACTGTAAAAAGTAATAAATAATAATGTAGGAGCAGATGTTAGGAATAAGCCAGTAAGACTAAGAATTTATACTGAGTTCTCTTGTTTTTCCAGTGGATATTATGGGCATTTAGAAATGGCCAGTTTCAGATTGAGTATAGTTTTGAACTATTAACGCTGTGATGAAATACTGATGGAAATTATTGCTTAGTTAACATTGCTAAATTAATATTATCCTACAAACCTTTAGGGTTTGATGCTTCAAAATCCAAGAGAGGAAAAAGCAAGGACCAGAAAGATTGGGACAAATTGGAAAGCAAAGGACTAAGCGTTGTTACTCAGCTACAATATTCCCTGTCATACAGGGTACATTCAGGTATAATGAACTGGGCCAGACTTGGTCCAGTGAGAATATTTCCTTGGGCTGAGTTTTGAATGTATATAATATTGTCTCTTGGCAACCAGTATTTGGCAGCAGAGTAATTAGATACAGATAGATAGCTATATCAGGAAAATGCAGCCTTCTGTATGCAACTGGGGAGGTCACATTATATTTCATGGTACAAGGTGTTTCAATCTGTACATAACTCCTTTTGAAAAAAGTGAAATACATGATTCCTGGGCTTGTATATATTTTCTCTTCAAATGCTTTGGTGTTTATGAGGTTTTGGAGCATCCTCCACAAACAGTAATGGGGAAAAAACTTAAAAGTCTGAAAGTCCACAGTCATATCTTGTGGTGGGTGGGAATGAAGAGAATTGGTTCAAGTTAGTTTTTGTTTAGGAGGTTATAAACAGAAAGGGCTGCAATACTAGGTTGACAAAGATGATAAGAAAATTAGCTTGAAGGACTATCTGTTCTCTTATGACATTAAAAACCTCAACCTCAGGCACTAGTGTATAAACACCCTTATCTGATAAGACAGGTAAATTCTTGAGAAAAGCCAGTGTTCTTTTGCAGCATTACAATCACTTTTTCACATATAGAAGGTTCTCAGGTAGATGCTGCATTTACCTTGGCGCAGGAAATGGGTAGTTTTGCAGTACTCTGTTTCATGCCTTTTTTCCTCTTTCCCTAACCTTTGTATACTAGTAACACTCCAGAAACAGTTATGTGCTAGGGTGTTAGCTGTGTGATTGTCAATAGACACCCAGACCTCAGCTTGTGCAGTTCTGTACCCATCCAGTGAATAGCAGCAGTGTGTCTCATTCTTCTTTGTTCCAATCAACATTTTTTTTAAAGCTTTCCATTTGAAGGGCTGAGATGAGACATCCTTGCTTTATGCACTTGCTTTCCTAGGAGTTAAGAGCAAAAGACCAGACATTATGTTTTTAACAAGACTCCCAAGGGAAGCAGTTCATGGTCCACTTATTCTCTTTGAACACTGGCCAGAAAAGAAAAATTCTTCTGTGCTACTTCTCCCATGTGGAGATCATCTCTGTCAGCAAACAAATGTATGCTGCGGTGCCTATTTCGTCATTAATACTTCAATTGGGAATCAAACTATGATTGAGAAGAATTGCATGAGACTTATGTAAGTTGTCCTGAGAGGAATACAGCCAATTATTCTGCATATAATTTACTTTTTTGTGCATCTGTTTGTGATATTGCTGAGAACTGACATTTGCTTTGAAACAAGGCCTGTTTTGTATGAATATGTGGCACACGTACCTGCAGATCTCATTCACCCTTTCACACTATGATTTTGTTTTCTTTCCTAGTCTTCGTTTCAAAGTTCACCATATTACCTACAATAAGAATTTTACAGTCACAGAACGCAAGTACTGTGTTTGTGAAAGGAGCACTGAGTAGATGTTTTGTCCACACCCTTTACAAAGAATCAGTACATGTTGCACTTGGCAGGAGATGCACTAATAGCAAACTAAATATTCACTGTTTTAAAGTTTACCAGGATTATCGTGATCCCCAATGAGGACAAATATGTGGAATCCTTTTAAAAGGTCAGTTAATAGTAACAGTCCACTCAGCCACTATCCAGAATGCAAAGTATTCTTTTCAAAGTTTCTATTTACCAGTGAAAAAGAGAGATTTTCAATTTAACTCTGGTGTTAAACTAGATTGGAACATTTTGATGGAGAGAAATCCAAGACAACATTCATACAGATTTCAATGTCTACTACAATTGTGTCACATTAAATATGAATCCATATAAAAACTTCTCATATGTTACATTTATATAGAGAGGTATACATGTGTGTTTATGTTTTTGTGGGAGTGTGTGGGGAAGAGAAAATAAGAGCGCTGGAGGGGAGGGCATGATGAGAGAGTGATTTTGTAGAAGAATGGGAAAATGTCTTTTTCAGGTATTAGACTTTGATAATTCTCTAACAGGATTCTAGTGATTTCTGTTTTCAGCGTTGTGTGAATGAGTGACTGAATGGCAGATTGATCTCGGGCAAATTATCTAACCTCTCTGTGTGTGCCTCAGTTTTACCCATCTGTATAATGGGTAATTACCTACCTCACAGGGGTGTTGTGAGGCTCAACTTAATTCACATTTGTTCAAATGCTCTTTTGAGGTTCACATGGACATTTGTGTTCTAGATTTGTATGTGACAGAACTATGGATTGAAGGAAAAAATATAATGAAATGGTGTGGTTAATGCTGCTAAAACCTCCACAAAAGCTTCCCTCCCCCTCCCAATCAGGGCAAATGCTTTTTTCTTTTCTTTTTTTTTTGCTGCATTCTGCTTGCAACACCATCTCACAAATGTGTTTACTGTCCACATCTTTAAACCCCAACCTGTAGGTTTGCTTGGTTTAAGATAACAACAGCAAATGGGAGAAAGGTGTTTTGGGGAAGGGAGAAGCAGGGGGAAGAAAATAACATGCATTTTAAAAGTAACAAAACAGTTGAATGAACAGCATCTGACTTATCTGATTTCCTTTGTACTGTACGTCTTTTTACTTTGGAATTTGCAATAAAAAGGTATGTCCATCTTGTTTTACCCTCTTCTCTTGGATCAAATGTTATTCTACCTGAGGCTGAAATGTTAACAGGGCTGGTTGCAGGTTCTCATTTCAGTAATGCTACTGCAATCACTGGTTTCCTTGGAAATGAAGTCAAGAATAACAAAATAAAATTAAACTCCACCTAAGGGCAGTTTAGGAAGGAAGTGAAAACTTTTCCTCTATGGCAGAGGTCTCCAACTTTGACAACTTTATATCTTGTGGACTTCAACTCCTACAATTACTCAGCCAATCGGCTGAGCAATTCTGGGAGTTGAAGTCAGTGGTGGGATTCAAATTTTTTTATTACTGGTTCTGTGGGCGTGGCTTGGTGGGCATGGCAGGTGAAGGATACTGCAAAATCTCCAGCCAGAGATGGTGCTTGCCGGTTCTCCGAACTACTCAAAATTTCTGCTACCGGTTCTCCAGAACTGGTCAGAACCTGCTGAATACCACCTCTGGTTGAACTCCATAAGTCATAAAGTTGCCAAGGTTGGATGGAGATCCCTGTTTTATGGGAAGGAAAGCTGCTACATTCCCAGAAAGCTTTACAGACAAATGAATCTGGGAGGACTTGTCTGAAAGAGAGGATTGAAACAGGTCTGGGATCTCAGTTCTCAAGAATCTTATTCTCTGAACAGACCCAGCTCTACCACAGACCTTCTCTGACCTCAAGCCACCAGCCACTAGGCCTCTGTCTGCATGTGTGTTAAAGGCACACTTTGGGAACCTGAGCATAACAGATACTCCTAAACTAAATAAATTGTGCCTTATACTGTTACTTCCTATTGATTTCAAAGAAAAGAAAAAAATTGAAAGGAAAATAATTGATTAAAAAATAATTATATTTTGGTCATTAGACATATCTCTGGTTGGCTGCAAATTCTCACTTCCCTTCCCTATATTTATTTGTTATTGTTTCAGACTGCCTATGTGGTTCTCCAGATCATTTATAAGCCAAATCAAAAGAAAGAAAAATTTTAAATATTTTTTTAATCAAGTTCACATTTAGTCCAGTGGATCTTAGGTACAATTCACTCAATTTAGATTCACCCCAAACTTTATTTTTTTAAGGCAACTGGGGCTGATTTTTTTAAAAAAATATAATAAGGTAGCCTGATGACAAGAATACTAGATGGTGTGATTATGAAACACAATTTCCTTTCTTCTCTGGTAGTGTTTTCCAAGCATTAATATACTAGACTATACATATATAGCAACAGCAATAGCAGCAACAGTCAAAATAAAATACTGCCAATTAAATCCACTCCAGGATGAGCACCTCTTTATTAAAAATTTTAGGCCAAAATCTACCATGCTAATCCAGTTGGTGTAGTGGTAAGGTGTTGGCCTAGAAGATGGTGAGTTCTAGTCTCACTTTAGCCATTAAAGCCATCTAGATCAGTGGTCCCCAACCTTTTTTGTACCATGGCCCAGTACAAAATGTACAAAATGATCCATGGACCGGTACGGCATCACCACGCACGACCAAGGCAAGGTGAGCCGAGCAACCGGCCAGCCAGCCGTCCCCTGCTTCTCCCCGCCACCTTCAACTCCTCCTTTGTACCTTCTCGCGGTCGATGGGCTTTTCGGGCTCTTTCTTAATCTCCTCCTGAGTCACGCGAGACTCCACTGCCATCGGGACGGCTCTTCGTTCGAAGCCGCCCACCCCCACTTCGACGAAACTAAGCACCCAAACGCCGCTTTCCAACCAACAACCGACAAGCTCACCCTGAAGCACTTTCTCGAGCGCCGTCAAAATAAGATGGCAGTGCCCAAGCAAAATAGGTGGCCCGGTACAAATTGATCCACGGACCGGTCCCGGTCCGGGGCCTGGTGGTTGGGGACCCCTGATTTAGATGATCTTGGGCCTGCCTTTCCCAATCCAACTCACCTCATAGGGTTCTTGTTATGGGGAAAATAGAAGGAAGCAGCATTATTTACGTTCACCACTTGAGTTATTTATAAAAAATAATAAAGGTGGGATAAAAATCTAACAAATATCTAAAAAAATAGGTTGATAGATATTTTTTAGGGCTGAAAGAGTATGATTGGCCCAAAGACAACCATCCAACATCTTTGTCCAATGGAGGATTAGACTCCCAGCTACTGGTCCAGCATCTTTTTTTTTTAATTCCAAGTTTTTTATTTTATTTTACGTATACACATCAATGCGTGAACAGTGTGAAACCTGGGTATCATACATTTTAGTGCAAATAAGAATAATAACATTGATCATATTTGTTACATTCATCAAGCTTATGTATTTCCAATGTTAATACATACATTTGTATGAAGTTATAATCTTTCATTATTTAATTATTCAATGTTTCAATATGTTATTCTAAGAAGTTTCTTCATCTTTGACTGGATGGTGGGGAATGGAAGGATTTACACTCCTTGCAAACAGTTGGTCATTTGCATTCTTTTAGTGGGTTGTTAAGGTCACCTGGAGGTTTCACTGGGTTGTCAGGGTCACCTGAGTGTTGCAAATTGGTATGAAGCCAATTTGCCTCCAGAAGTTAGGGATGCTCCAACAGAAGAGACTTTTAAAAAGAGATTGGACAGCCATCTGTCTGAAATGGTATAGGGTTTCATGCTTGAGCAGGGATTGGACTCTGTTATTTTGTTCTGTTCTGAAACTAGAGTGCCTCTCTGGCTTCATCAAACAGCTTCTCCGATTCCACATTGCCACTTATTTTTCTTAAATTGTTCTAGACAACAACATATTTTCATAATGAAATAATGAGTGGAATGCCTAGATACATGAATTAGTCCAATTTCTTTTAAAAAAAATCTTTCTTGCAACTCCTCTCTGTACCACTGCACTTTTTTCCCAGTTTCTCTATCCCAAAGTAGGGTACATATTTTTCAAAATTACTTTGACAGGGACCATACATCCTTTATTATAAAGGACAGTCCTTTATTTCATAGAGCTGTCTTTTAAGTTTATTTGTTTATTTTCTTGGTTTTGCTCTAGAATTTTCCTTTGTAAAGCTAAGTTTTCAATGCACATGCACACAACGCACTGACACTTCTGAATCTGCTTCTGATTTGTCCATTTTTCTGATTTGTCCTTTATTGTTTTCTAAGAAAATATTGTCATTGTATTTTTGGGCACAGCTCCAGCTTCTTTAATTCTGAAACATTTCTGCTATCAGTTGTTTCTCACAAAAATCTGCAATAAGACTTTGGAGAGTTATTGATATTAAAGAAATCTAATTTCCTTCTATTTGATGTGGATTTTTATGCTATTAAAGCTTGTTATAAAATAAAAATACAAAAGTTAGAAAGCTAAGGGAAATAAGTGTGCAGAAAGAAAGATAAAAAAGTAACTTCCAACTTTTTATAGAGCAGTAAACTACAAAAAAAATATGATCTCAACTTTTTGGTTTACATTTCTAAACATTTGAAGCTGTTTCTAGAACAAAATCATTCTAATTATCAAAACCTGAAATCAAAGTTTTTTTTTCCAATTGCAAGCAAAGATGTCTAATTTCTTTTCATAAGAAATCCATTCCTACTCCCACTCCATTCAAAGCTAAAAAAAAATTTTTGAAGTGGCTTGAAAGAGTCGCTGTCGCTTTAAGGAAGAACTGGAACAGATCCCAACTGGAAACCGGATGTGAACGGTCACTTACGAAACGCCATTAAAGGAACAGGGAGTATTTGAAGCAAACCACCGAAGGAGTCAAGCTGGAAGAGTTTTTGTTAAACTGGTGAAGATGCTGATTCTCGTCCTCCAACAATGCATGAAAATCCTCATCCTGCCAATCTATGTGCTTGCCTATTTTGGCTTATGGGATCCTATTTGTAAAAAAACCTTCCCATTTTTCATGAAGAAGCTGAGCAAAAGCTACAATGTAAAACTGCACAAAGAAAAGGAGACGCTGTTCAAGAACATGCAGGACTTCACCGACCCATCGGGAAAGCTCCACCTGCTAGAGATTGGCGTGGGCACTGGCACCAACTTTCAGTTTTATCCCCCCAACACTCGCGTGACCTGCGTGGACTACAACCCCAACTTCCAAAATTTCCTCCTGGAGAGCATGGCTCAGAACACGCACCTCCACTTCGATAATTTTGTAGTCGCCTCCGCCGAGAACTTGTCTTCTGTGCCGGACAACTCTGTGGACGTGGTGGTTTGCACGCTGGTGCTTTGCTCCGTGAACAGCCCCCGGGCTGCCTTGAAGGAGGTTCTGCGAGTGCTCAAACCGGTAAGTCAAAAGGCAGAGAGGGAGAGTTAAGTCTCCTTAAGTCTGGTCTCTCCAGACCACCAAATAATGGGCACTAGGCAGATGTGCATGCTTTGAAAATAATGGGCTCTAGGCAAGATGTGCATGCACACTATGGCTTTAGATCCCACAATAACAAAACCTCTTTGTTGCTCTTTATGCTGCTCATTTTCAGGCTTAACCTAAACAGGATTCCTTCTTTTCAAGCAGCCGGACCTTTTCTGCCTGCCTTGTGTTTCTGAATCAATTTCAGACTGTATACAACAACTTTAATGTTAGTAAATGATAGCAAGCTACTGGCCTGAGATAGGAGCCTGGTTGGTACTTCAGTTGGTACATTTTCAGAAAAGACAAGGTTGAAGCTAGATTGAAAAGTTAAAGCAACATCTCTGTGAAATGAGAAACCACTTTTGAATGGTTTCCAAAAATGCTCTCCCCATGTGGAAGTCTGCATGAAACCATCAGGGATCAAGTTAGATTTGGAGGAGACTGGAGTAGGAACCAGAGTAGATCAAGCTGATACTGTAGCAGGAGGACCAGGAGGGTTACATGAGGAAAACATGGGATGGGTGGAAGCATGATGCTGTCACAGCACAAGCTGTGCCCATTTGTCTGCTGTGGCAGAACACTATTTTGGGAAGGTTTTTTTTGGCTAGTCTCTGATCCTGCAGCAAAGTCTGTACAGCACGATATCTTAAGTAAATAGACGAAAGACTGCCCTTCACCTTTAAACAGAAGTTTAAAATGCTGCCCTAAATCTGCAATTTCCTTGCAGAATTTCAAAACTCTGTTGATCTAGTGTTAAGAAGCACAAAGAGAGGCTGGGGATAATATGCACTCCAGTGGCTTTGGAATGCTGTATGTATATTGATATATTATGCAGTTTGAGAAATTAAGTATCCAGACCTTACATGTTTGCTTGTACAGAGAAAATTAGTCATTTCCATGGGTGGAATAGTTATTCTGTGCTGTAGTCTGTAATCAAATAAATCATCCAGCAAAGCCAGCATTATCTTCCAAACAGGAATTGTGGGGCCTGGAATGTGAGTAAAATGCAGATACTATTCTTAACAGGGTATTTGTCCAACTAGCTAGTTTTTCTCCAAAGAAATATAGTGTTTATTTAGCTTTATTGTGTTTATGGACATCCTCAGCCTCATTTTAATATACCCTGTCTATCAGGATCATCTGAAGAAGGTATAAAATGGCTCATGATCATTGGTCATGGCTCATAAAATGTCTCATGATCTGCTCAAAGAACGAAGAGTCTAGGGCAAACAGTCAAGTGTCACCCCAAAACATGCCAAGGAACTGAAAATCAAAAAGCATAGAAAAGTAATGGCTGATCAAGCATAGCAACAATCCTGGCAACATGAAGTTCAAGAATGAGTCACAAGGCTCACAATGTTTCAATGTCTTTGGTTTTGGTTTTTCAGGAAATGATTCGATGCCAGAAGTTCCAATTTTCGTATAAACCAGGTCACAATTCAGGCAGTGGTGGAATTCAAATAATGTAACAATTGGTTTTCTGCCCTAATGACCGGCTGGGTAGGGGTGACTGGGTGGGCATCGCTAACTTGACATCCTTCACATTGAGGGGCCTTGCCCAGCCTCTTCTCGTCCCTCCCCTCCCAGCCACTCCTTGCCTGGCAGCTTACTTTTAGGTTCATGTAAGTAAAAATTAGCACCTGCTGCAATGATAAATCTGTATTTTAATCCAGGCAAAACAAAACAGAAGCAGTATAAGAATAATTTAGTATCTTGTTTCTAAAATAGCAGTAAGTTTATGGAGGAAGAGAATAGAATACAATTGAATGGAAGACAGGAACTCCGAGAGAGCTCATCAAGGACGAAGGAGAGACTGGTTTAGCAAATGTAAACTTTTTGAGAACTTTATGTTAATTTTTAAGGTATGTACTCCGCCTTGAATTATTTGTTAAAATAATGAAAGATATAAATAAAAAATAAAAGAATAATTTATTCAAATTTTGAGTTTGATATGTGGAAATATATTGAACTGGTTCTGCTGCTACTTCGTCACGATCCTTAAATAAAAAGGCCAATTCTGTAGTTTTCCTAGAATTTGAATCTCCTGTAAATCATTAATGGCTAAATTGCATTCCAGCTTCATTTTGTCTCTATATTAATTATTGCTTCATGTCCCCTTCTTCTTGTGCCATATGCGTCATTGGATGTTGGCTTGAAAAAAGTATTCATCACAGATTGTCTATGTTCCTTGAAGAAGTCTACAAATCTGTCATCTCTACCATTTCTGATTCCTAAGCCAAAGTTTCCAACTACAAGGAGCATCACTTCCTTCTCCCACTTTTGCATTGAAGTCCCTCATGAGTATTGTGATATTATTACTTTTTAGGGTTTTCACTGCTTATATCTTCAAAGAACTTCTCTAAATCTGCCTTATCACTGTCAGCCAGGGGAATATAAACTTGTATAACATTCGTATTTACTGGAGTACTATTTATTTGGATCATCATCACTCTATCGGATACAGGAATAAAGGACTAGATGCATTTATTTACAAGATTGTTTATAATTATAGCTACTCCATTTCAATGGTGTTTACTATTTCACCAGAGTAGTAGATAGTATAATCTCCTATTCTACACATTCCATTTTCAGGCTAGTGCATTTCACTCACTCTCAATACAGAGATATTGTATTTGGACATTTCTTTGATAGTGTTGTGTGTTTTCCCAGATTCATATAGACTTCTCAAGATTCCATGGTCCAATTCATAGTTTTGGTTTTATCATGCTTCTAGTGGACCGGGAAATTCTTAACACCCCTGTCCCATTTAAGGGGCACCCAGACTCGGAGCCATGTTTTTGTCACCATTAACAAGATTTTCCTGGGAAATATATAGTGTAGTAGCCTTTGCTTTCTACACCACTGTGCACACGCTGTTTAAGCGTCTGCCACCACAGTGTGTGCTGTTCTTCTGAAGCCATTCTGACCAATGTCGTCTTCGCCTTCAGATAATAAGTCAGCTGCCACTCACCAGGACTGTTGGTCCACGGGATTTGATTCCCTCCAACCCACCATTACAGCATGAAAGCCATATTGGGTTGGGGGGGTCAATCTGCCACCTAGGAATGTGTTTTGTGGGGGTTCCAGGCTCCCCCTAAGAGTTCATGTCCCCAGGAAGTTACATAACAACTTGATTACAGTGTCAATTTTTATGTAAGTTCAAAGCATTATTATTATTATTATTATTATTATTATTATTATTATTATTATTATTATTATTATTATTTTGTATTATTTTACTTTTTTCAGGGTGGTGCGTTCTATTTCATGGAACATGTAGCAGCTGACAGATCAACCTGGACCTACTTCTGGCAACAAGTCTGTGACCCTAGTTGGAGATATGTAGGAGATGGATGCTCCTTGTTAAAAGAGACCTGGAAAGATTTGGAGAATGTGGGGTTTTCTAAACTGAACTTGCAACACATCATAGGACCGTTGTTCCTAAGTATAGTTCGTCCCCATATTTATGGATACGCTGTGAAGTAATTTAAGAGAAAGCATCTTTCTCTTAAAAATTAGATATCTGACTTTAAGGAATTAACAGTGACAATGCATAGGCTGCAATAAGAAAAGTGTTTCCTCTATTCTATGCAATTCAGAGTGGAGAAAGGCTCCTAAAGCTTCAGGCCGCACTAAACCTAAATGGTACCTTGGATCAGGTTTGGAGGGAGGGCAAATAAATGTTCAAATTCATATGAAAGAATAAGAATATAAAAGAATTAATATAAAAATATAAAAGAAAAACAATCCTACTATCAAAAGACCGTGTGGGGGTGAAAAAAGCCACCCGCCATTTTGCTGTGGCACCACTCAGTCCACCATGTCAACTTCCTAGGAAGGAAAGCTAGAGGAGGCCTGTTTTGGGGTATTACTCACAACCTGTGTGGCGTTCTCTAAGAACAAACTACTAATGGACCAAGCTCTAATAGCTTAAGCACAAGCAGAACAGGGAATCTTGCTTAAATAATACTTCAGGCAGAAGCTTCTGTTGGTCTATAGCAGAGGCCTACCCAGAAAGGTTTTTCTCAGATTCTTACCCCTTGTAGTTGTGGAACAGGTACAATTCTGCATTATATTGGCATGGGATTAGACTGAAAGCTAAGGCTCAGAATTTAGAAACGGGTAATATATCAAAGCTTGCTAACTGCTGAATTGTATATTATTTCCTTGTTTTACTTATCATGCTTTTCATTTTCAATAAAAAAGAGCTTGGGGTTTGGGGTTTTTTTTTTTTTCTCTCTCTTTGGTGAACCTTGTCTCATGACTTTTTCTGTGAATGGCAAATGCAAATATTAAGTCTCCTGGTGGGCTGCTGCCTGATTGGACTGGTTCGGGCAAACCAGTAGTTGTTATCACGGTCTGGGCCTACACACCTGCCCTTGCACTATCCTGTCCATGAAGGGCACTCTCACTACCAGCGAACTGGTTGTGAACATAAGTGCAGCCCATCTCTGCCTGGTTCTGAGGTAAATTGTGGGTTGTGTAACTGACCTTTGGAAAAGACTGATCCACAATAATCACTTTTAAGTGGGGACTGAGAAGAAGTATATTGTTAAACCTTCACCTGTTACTACCACATTTATAGAAACATTTTGGGAAAACAATTTGGCACTTCTATTTAGCGCCATCCCATCCTATCTATTATTTACAACAGCTCCCAGGTTTGTGGCTAACTAATGAAAAGTAGTGCAGCCCAAAGACTCTTCCCTGTTGATGGTCAAACATAAGGCAAGTGAATAGCATCTAATTGGATTTGCATACAAATGTATGGTGTTCTGCTTCTAAATGAAACATTTAAAATAGTGAATGAAATCAGGTAATCAAATTCAAGGCCTGCGGACCAGATCTGGTGCTTAAATCGGTTTGCAATTTGAATGGTTCTCACTGCCCCTGGGATGGGGATCTTCTCCAGATTTGCCCTGATTGGTACTGGTTCCTGGTCATGTTGATCTCTGCCTCCTCCGCTATGAGGTACCATTTGTGTAGGTGATTTGGGACACCTCGGGCCAGGCAGGTAGTGTAGACATCATTGTTCAGCCCATCTTTAAACCAGGTCACCAGGATGTCCTCTGGCCAATCTAAGTGGCAAGCAAAATCACAAAATTCCTCATTCTGCCATGTGTGGCGCCCTTGCTTTACAACCCTGATGCGATTGTGGGCTTTGCGATCAGCAAGGGGGTCTTCAAAGCGACGCCACAGGGCGACCATGAATCGGTCGAAGTTCCGCAGCTCAGGAGCATCGGCATTACATAGAATCTCCATGTTCTGACGACTATCTGGCCCCGCCCACCCTGCCTCATGTCTCCTAGGAGTCCCTACAATACCTGTCTAGCTCCCAGGAGACTCCAGGGAGGCTTCCTAGGCCCCAAAAGGGGCAGAGAGGGTATGGCGCCCCCTCACCCTGTTTTTGCTCCCAGTAAGCTGCAGGGAGGCTTGCTATGCCCAAAACGTGGTGCAGGGGGTGCGGCAGCCCCCACCCCATGCCCCATTTTTACTGCCAGGAGGCTCCAGGGAGGCTTGCTAGGCCCAAAATGGGGAGTGGGGTGTGTTGGGTATATGGATACACCAACTGGTTTGGGTAGAGACGTAACACTTCCTGGTTTCTGATTCCTGGTTTCTGATCCTGGTTTCGAGTTCCTGGTCTGGTTCCTGGTTCCTGGTGTTACTGGTCTCTGGTCTGTCTGCTGTCTGCCTACTACTGTTTACTTCTGTTTGAGATGTCTACTGTGCAAGATACTTCTCTCTATTGAACTAAAGGACTGTGTTTACTTGGTGCGCTGTTTATACTCAGCATTGTCTTTGAGAGAAAGGTATCGGAAGAAGAAGATTTTCAAGCAGTTAAAGACATTGTATTTACTGTTTATAGATTAGGTAAATGGATGGATATACTGGATACTGACATATGGACTGAATGACTCTTCTCAATCTCTGTGTGAATTAAATATCTATTTAAAA
>NW_028262512.1:0-25000 GCF_049901715.1 Pseudonaja textilis | reverse complement strand
AACAACGAGCAAAAGAAAGTGTGATAAATAGAGGCGTCTTCCTCATCCCATCCTCCCAGCTGTGTTCTGCTCCTCTTTCCAACACGCAGCCTTGCTTTTCTCTGTGAAGTAATACAATGCATTGTACATGCCATCGCAAAGGCAATCAGTTTATTCTTTATTTTATTTATTAATGAGCCATGGTGATGTTTATTAGTGAGTGTATTAACTCATGAGTTTATTAACAGTTTATTAATGAGCCTCAGTGGCGCAGAGGTTAGAGGGCAGTACTGCAGACTAAGAAAGACTTCTGCTGCTTCTGCTATTTTCCTTGCATGAAGCCAAAAGTCTCTCTCTCTCTCTCTCTCTCTCTCTCTCCCCGAGAATGGAGCTGGAGACAGTATCCTGCGATCTCAAATAAAGAATGATTGATCGGTAGGAAAATGGGTGAGGAATTTTCCTGCAGACTTTTTGGGGGATTTTCCCAGGGTCTCTGGTCCGCGGGATTTAAAATTATTGGTGCAGCGTTTGGTGCAGAGGTGGTATTCAGCAGGTTCTGACCAGTTGTGGAGAACCGGTAGCGGAAATTTTTAGTCATTCAGAGAACCAGCAAATACCACCCGACTGGAGATTTTGCAGTATCCTTCCTGTGCCAGACCCACCACGCTTAACAGCCACAGTGTTCACTCAACAACTGCAGCCTTCACTAAACAACCAGAGCCAAAAAGGTCATAAAATCAGATCAGTCACATTGGTTTTATAACCATCATGACATACAACCATGATTGTCAGGCACCATTATAGCCGTAGGTCAAGGACTACCTGTATATACAATGAGCATCCATAAGCATCCTCCCGCTCGTGGGAGGGCAAGTAGTCCTGGCTTCATTGCTATCTTTATTGACCAACTGTGTTATATTTTATATACTTGGAAGCTCTCCAAGAAATGGAAAAGTTCTGAGATTTCCCAGGAGTTGTGTAGGAGAAGGAGTGGCAGAATCCGAGGGTGGAGTTAAAGGAGGAAGCAGCCTAGAATCCTTACGCAGCCACCAGCAGTCTAAACCCAATCCCTCTTAAATTTCATTGACCCTTATCTAACTTCCACCAGGTGCTAACCATTCATTGAGAACATCCGGGTGCATAGGCATGAGTAGCAATAAGTGGTCTTAATTGTGTGAACCTTGATCTTTCACACCTGACAATAACTTTCTCTTCTGGATGAGGCATTCACAGCTGGTAGAATCACAAAAGTCCAGTTGGCTGTCATTCTAAGCTCTGTTCTTTCTTACATGCATCAAGTGGAAAAATCAACATTTACATTGTGAGTCTAGAAATACTTCCTTGAGTTCCTCAAAATGGTCTCTCATTGGAACAAAAATTCATCCAGGCAAAGATAAGTGGTATCCAGATTAGTACCAAGAAATACCCAAAGCAACCCCCCCCCACTTCTCTTTCTCTGTCTGTCTCCCTCCCTTTCTTTTTAAAATCTTGAATCAGGTTTGATTCAACTCCTTAACTGAAGTTGTCCATAGAGAGAATTATTTTTGTTCTTAAGAACAAACTAAAGTTGGTGATGAGATTGAATAGGATCACCATCTGTTACTCATATTCCACTACTCCTCATTTCCATACCTGAGATCATTTTGATCCCTTTTTGGTTGAGTACAAAAAGAATTGAGCAAAATTATTTCTAGAAACACAATGTAAATGTTGATTAAACTTCAGAAGGAAAGCAACAATTATATTAAATTTACACCAATGTTTAAAACAGCTCATTTTCAGCACAATCTAAAAGTTATATATGCCTGTGCTCTCTTATTTACTGTACAGATCATCCCTGAACATCATTTTCCACTCTGTGCGACCGAAGCTGTTTTATATGGTAGTTATAAATCGGATCATCTTTTATTTTTCTGCAGCCTTGTGGTGGTATATCACTTGCAAAATCTTCTGCGAAGGCTTTGCCCTGCAGGATCAAAAAATATAATAGAGTAATACTGTTTAACACAGTGATTTAATAAAGGAGAATGTTTGTAGCTCAGGTTTGAAATGTGAAGTCCTTGGTGCTCTGAGCTTGATTGTTTTCTTGCAGGTTTTTCATTACCCAAACTAGGTAACATCATCAGTGCTAGAAAGGAGTCAGGTTTGCGGTCTTTATATTCTAGTGGCCGCCCTGTCAGTGTTGATGGGGGTGGGCTTAGAGATTCTTTGGCTGGGCTGTTTCCTGTTGGCTCTTTGGCAGTTTCTTGATTGGGGCTTTGTTTACGTGAGAGTTGGTCTGAAGTTAACCTTGGAATTAATCTATGCTGATCTGGGTGCTGATTACTGGTGGAGAGATGCTGGAGTCTTTTTGTCCTCTTTTGGCTGGGTGACTGACTCTTTTGCATAATCTAGAGATGTTATTAATGTGTATGTGTAACAACATCTATAGTCTGTGTAACACTGGACTTGTTGACCGGAAGGTGGACAGTTTGAGACCCAAGAAGCTTGTGATGGGGTGACCTCCCATTCTTGTCCCAGCTCCTTCCCACCTCGCAATTTGAAAGCATGTAAATAGATAAAGTAAGTAGATAAATAGGTACCAATTCAGTGGGAAGGTAGCAGCATTCCGTGAGCCTTGGCATATAGTGTTGCTGGCCACCTGACCATGGAATCATCTTAGACAATGCTGACTTCTTGGCTAGCAAATGGAGATGACCACTGCCACCTAGAGTCAGGCATGACTGGAAAAGGAAAACTTTTATTTTATTTTAAAGTCTCCAGAATCTCAGACTAAAGACACAGGAGAAGACATTTGAGACAAAAAAGGTGGAGCTTGTTGGTCTTTAGCAAGGTCAGGAGACAATTCCTGCTATGATGGAATCTATCTTGGGGTTTGTCCTGGAGGCCATGAATGTAGCCCTGCAAGCTTTCAATGAACTTGGAAAAAACAAGTTCCTGGTTCTGACTTTTTTACCCTGAGGTTTTCAGATTCTTCTTCTTGTTGTGAACACCAGGAGTGAAGAATATCAGCTAAAAAAAAAACCAACATAAGTTTTTATGTCAAACCCTAAGACCTGATTGTCTTGTTTGCGCACCTCCACTTCCTTAAAGAATAACAATTGAGGGGAAGCTTCTGTTCTAAACCAGATGGCACCAGTTTGTGAAATGTACCATAAGATGTTGATCCAACAAACCTTTAAGATTTCCAGTCCTATGAAGTGGCCTCATGGAGGGTGGAGATTGCATGGAGTTTTGTCTAGGAATGCAGCCTAACCCATTAGGAAATGTCAAATGCTCCATACAAACAGGATCTTTGAATATGTGCAGGGTAAAGGCTGGAGCAGCACACGCATCTGCTTCAGTCATCCAGTTGTCTCCACAATGAATGGAAGAGAAAGAAGGATATTGTTTGATTCAGCAGTTGAGTTCATCAATCAGTCTGAGCACTGATGATGTTAATTAGTTGGGTCATGAAACATTGCAAGAAAACAACCAAGCTCAGAGAGCACTAAGGACCCCTCATTTCAACCTTGACCTACAAACATTCTCCTCTATCAAGCCAGTCTCTTCAAAGTTGGAGCTACTGTACTTGGGCTGCAAAAGTCTGGATATCCACTAGCTGGCAGGGAAGAGGAAGAGAAAATTTCAAGTCTTCAATGCCATTAAATAGTGATTAACTTATTACCTAGATGGGGTAAGAGTTGAGGTGACTCTAAGATTCTTCCCAGCCGGGCATCTCATTGCGAAGAACACTTTCCTCCGAGATGACTTGATTTGAAGCAGAGCCCTATTTGATCTCCTGGTCCTTTAAGCTCTGAGCTCTGATCACTTTAATCTACTGCCTTTAATTCCTTGTTTCTGTTATCCATTTTTATTCTGCAGTAAAATGAGAGCTGGTATATCAACTAATATAGCAGTATCTTTATGAACTCGAAGGCAGTAATGTCTGATCCAGAAGAAACACATTATTTTAGACCAGATATCTGAGTCGGAGAAAAAGCCCCCAATTCCTATAGCCCCACTTTGTAGAATCACACTTAGTTCAGATTATTCGGTACATGCAAAGTCACTATTTTTGCACCTTTTTGTTCCATAAAGATACCTCCCAAGGAAAACTGCACGCATTAATAAGAAACTGCCTGTCCCAGGGACTAATGCTTTACAGAGCTGTGTGTGCATTTCATGATTAGCTAAATATATTTGCATATTCATCATGATGCAGCGGGTGGGGGGGGAATCCTAAAAATGTTGCTGAGTCACTGAGACCTGTTTTGCTAAAGTAAACATAGTGTACAATGAACCAGTCTTGGAGGATATGTAGGGTTTGGTCTTCCTGACTAGACTGCTGCCTTGACGGGTTGCCACAAAGAAAACAACTGAATGAAAAGCTGCTGGTGACCTTCTACTGCCGACCACAGAGAGTATCTTAACTTACTACACCCGTGGTTTGCCAATTGCACAGGGGCAGATAGGACAGCACTCCAGTGGGTTAACGTCATTGCCCAGAGGATCATGGGTTGCCCTCTCCCCTCTTTGGAAGAGCTTTAGAGGTCCTGCTTCCTTAAGAAAGTTCAAAACATCCTAAAAGATCCATCTCATCCTGGGAACCCTTTAAAAAAAAACTATTACTATCTTGCAGACAGTACAGGATAATAAAAACAAGGACAAATAAATTGAAAAACAGCTTCTATCCCAGGGCGGTAGCTCTGCTGAATTCTGCTGTAGGGTGCAATATTAATGTGCTATCAGGGGTTTTCAATTCAGTTGTATAGAATGTGAAGGATGGGTGTTTGTGTTTTATTTTTATAGTTATAATGTACACTGAAGATGATATTTAATTCTGTTGTACGAGGTGCAATGACAATAAACTAAACTAAAGAAGAAGACAACCTGTTCTCCAAAGCACCTGAGGACCACACAAGAAGTGACGGATGGAAACTTATCAAAGAGAGATCCAACTGAGAACTAAGAAGAAATTTCCCAACAGTGAGAACAATTAACACTGGTCTACAAGGATGTTTACAAAGATGTGGCTCAATTTGACCAGAATTGAGGCACTAATAAAGAAAATGTACATCCTGAGTATCAATTGGCCCCAGTTTTCAAGATACACCTTCAGATCAAAACTGCATCAAAATAATTCAAAATTACGAGGGGGATGTGCCATTATATTCCATAACTTTCCTGCAAAATGTGATATAGCAATGAGAATGGTGCCGCTGCCACAGCAATCATAAATTTATCTTTGTATTGGTACTAATAAGATAATTTTCCACATAAATTAATTTTTCCATGTAACATTTTCATACTTTTTGTATGAAAATCTGACAAGCTCTAAGATCTGATTAAACGACAAGGTTCCGCCTTTATTCAGTATCTAAACTGCGCTTTTTGGCTTTTCTCTTGTGAACTACATTGGGATCATCCCTAGGGAGATTCCAGTAGTAATGGGCAAACATGGATGGATCCCGTTTCCCTTGCTATCTTTTCTCCATGCTTGCGATATCCTGGTGGAATCTCTCCCCGTACCTCACTGTCCCACAGTTCAAAGGGGGAAATAGTCAAAATGGGAGCGTAAGAAGAATTTTCAGTGACGTGTTTGTACCAAATATGTCACTTTATAGGACCTAAGCAAATTTTCCGTGTGTTTTTTCAGTCATCTGCCTTGCTGTTCTCAAAGTGAAGATGAATGTATACGCTTCCATGCGATACCATTTTCATTGTTCTGCTGTTACTTTGTCAAGAAGTTAACGAGGCCTCGTGAACATTAGATCCCTCCCTTGTAGGCAAATATACTCGCCTGTGTATAAATCTTTATTGTGAAATATCTTAGCCAACCAACACCTTTGATGACCTGTTTTCTAATTCATCCACTCAAAATAGGTAAAATTAACACATTCTTATCTCGGAGGTTGATAATTTCCCAAAATTTGTAGACCAGTGTAACCAGTAGAATGGCTTGCCTCCAAAAGTCACGGGTACTCCATTACTGGAGGTTTCTTTTTTATATATATTTATATATTTTTTATTTTAAGACAAACACACACAGACAATACATTAAAAAAAACAGCCATAAAACCATCTTCCATTTTGTACATACAGTGTGTCAGTTGGTTTAGAATCTTTTGTGCGATCCTTTCATAATCATTGTTCACAATTTATATCAATCTCACACTGTCAAACTAACATATGCTTATCTATTTATCAATTATTAATTATCCCGCTATTTATTCCATCAATATTATATTATATTACTCTGCTTGAGTAGGACAATGGACTAGAAGACCTGCAAGATCTCTTCCAGTTCTGTTATTCTGCTGTTCCCAAGGCTCTCTACTATTGGCCATGCTGCAAAGAACTAAGTATTGAACTTTCCAAAGATCTGGAAAGACACAAATTCACATAGTGCTGGATTTGTGAGTAGAATAGGAGGCAGTTCATGGGGTTCAGAAGACCTGCTTAGAATTCCAACCGGTCAAAAGCCAAGTTTGTTAGTGAATCTTTTATTAAATTACAGGTGAATAGTCCCCAATTGGTATGAAACTGTTGGAGGCAAGGTTATTTTCATTGTTAACATCACTTGTGTTGAATATACACAAGAACCCATGTCCATATTTGTAAATGATAACTGGATTGGCACAGATCAGAGGTGTTTTGACAATTTTAAGACTTGTGGACTTCAATTCCCAGAATTTTGGGACTTGAAGTCCACAGGTCTTAAAATCACCAAGATTGGGTACCCTTGGCATAGACTTTTTAAATAAATAAATATATGGAGCAGAATACTATTTGGAAACAAGATTTGGGGGACCTGAGTGGCTGCAGTAACGATGAGAGATCTGCTTCTATCTCAACTTGGAAAAATGGGACTTCCAAATTGACTGATTTGGAAGTAAATCCACTGTTTTCAGAAATATTTCATCTCAGCCATCCTCCAATTCAAAAAAGTTAAATTTGAGTAAATTTCACTCATAGGACTTCTCACTCTTAAAAGAAAGATACAGAATGTGTGTTTATGTTAATAGAGACATACTTCTAACTGAGCCACAGTGGCACAGTGGCAGAATGTGGTACTGCAGGGCTACTTCTGTTGACTGCCGGCTGACTGCAATTTGGCAGTTTGAATCCCACCAGACTCAAGGTTGATTCAGCCTTCCATCCTTCTGAAGGGCGTAAAATGAGGACCCAGATTGTTGGGGACAATAGGCTGGCTCTGTAAACCGCTTAGAGAGAGCTGTAAAGAGGTATATAAGTCTAAGTGCTATTGCTATCTTCCTATGGTCATTATGCAAATTGCTTATATGGTCCTGTCACTCTGAAATGGGGAGGAGAAGGGGGAAACACCCCCCCCAATGTGTCATATCACTTTGTTCATGGTCTAAGTCAACAGTAACCCCATTCTTGAATAAGTCTCTTTCATTTCTCTGTCCTGTTTATCTAGACCCTTGAATGACAACTATATCGATTCTCAGAGCATCTATAACTCACCAAAGCGTGCAGGTAAGAATATGAGGAGTAGCCACTGAGTCACCTGGGCACAGAAAATATCCCACATCAAAGGAGCATCAAGAATGGACATTGCTGAGCATCTGCTTGGTGTAGGAAGTTCAATGCCAGTTTGCAGAGGTTTCATTCCCGTTGTTTCTTATTGGTTTCCCCCGTTCACTTGTCTTCTTTAAGTGTGCAAAGCCAAGGTGAAAAAGTGGAGCAATACAACATGTCCAACACACCTTCCTATTTTCCCACAACAACAACCCTGTGAGGTGAGTTGGGCTGAGAGAGAATGACCGCTTCAAAGTTATCCAGCCATATTCATGCCTAAAATGGGACTAGAACTCACTATCTCCTGGGGATTGGTTCCAACTGGTTCTCATGGCTAAGGCAGGATTTGAACTCATGGCCTCCTGCTTTCTAGCCTGATGACTTAATCACTAGACCAAACTGGCTCTCACCTATAAACGGTTTGGACTTGTGTGAATCCAGGCCAGTGAACGGGCAGCCAAATGGATAGCAGTAATCATAGGGCAGTAAGTGGGAACTCAGCCCATTCAGAAAGAAGAAATTAGTAGAAGAGGAAGAGAAAAGAGGGTGGGGGGAATAAATGATAATTATATTCTTGACATGGTTCCAAGAAATCAGTAAAACCAGCAGTTCAACAGAATGCCATGGTAACAACTCAGACTGTCAAAAAAGGCCATTATTTACAAAATGTACAACTCAATTGTCATGATTGATTGATTAAGTCAGTGCTGATTCCTGGTAACTCTATAGATAGGGCCTATTCAAGACGATCTGTCAGCAACTTGACCCTTTGAATCTCCCAGCTGTGTTTTGCTGCTGGTTGCCCGTCTTCCTCTTTTTTCTTCTATCTTTCCAGTGAAATAGACTTCTCAAAGGAGCCGAGTCTTCCCATAATTTTTCCAAAATTGCTTAGCTTGATCCTGGTTATTTGTGTCTTCAGTAGCAACACTGAATTTATTTGTTCAGCGATCCATTGGGTCTCTGTGGTGTCCTCAAGAACCTTCTACAAAACCAGACTGAAAGCATTAAAACTCTTCCTGCGTTGCTTCTCCAAAGTTCAACTTTCTCTTCTATGGTGGAGCACCGTGGCCTGCGCAGTTCTGATCTTGGTAAGGATGGACACATAATAGGCTGTCCTCGACTTACAACTGCTTAACTTCGGTGTTGAAGAAGACTCCTGAGAATACCATGGACTGTTTGAAGTTACGACAGACCCTCAAAAAGATACTTATGACTCAGATTCGATGTACTGACAACTGCCTGTCCCCGTTCTGGTAATGTGATCTGGGTGCTTGGCAACTGGCCCACATTTATAGCCATTTGCAGCATCCAGTCATGTGACCTTCACTTATGACCTTTATGCTGAATACTGGTGTTTACAGCAATATCACTTAGACTTATATACCACTTTATGGTGCTTTACAGCTCTTTCTAAACTGTTTACAGAATTAGCATATTGCCCCCAGAAATCTGGGTCCTCATTTTACTGACTTCAGAAGGCTGAGTCAACCTTGAGCCGGTGAGAATCAAACTACCAAACTGCAGGCAGCTGGCAGTCAGCAGAAGTAGCCGCGCTACTGCATTCTAACCACTGCACCACCACGGCTTACTTCCCATTTGGGTTTACTTCCAGTTTAGGGAGAAAAACACACCACTGTGGACAATGGGCTCACATAAAGACTTCTGCATTCACTTAACAACCATGTTCATTTAAAGATATTCACCAAAAATGACTTACAATCAGGTATGGTCATGAGATGACCTGCTTAACAACTGGCACAACTTATTGTTGTTATCCCGGGCTTTATTACACTTGTAAGTGGCCAACTAATTGTATAGCATCTGTGTTTTGTCTGCCTCCCCATCAAGGAAGACTCAGAAGCAATTCCTGCAGTTCTCCTTGAAAATGCCGGATAACACTCAAGATCATATCGTGGAAACTGGTTGGCTTTGTTCTTCCACTTTAACTTGGCTTGGAAATTCCAGATGACGTGCAATTTGTAATATTTCCACAGCTAGCCTTTGGCCACGCATTCGCTATGATAATTGAGGTCTTCCACCTTTTTGCCCCCAAAATGTGAACAACCTGATTTCTGTGTGCTTCATCTGGTGACCTTCGTGCGTACAAGCATTTTTTGGTTACTTGAAGAATGCATAAACAATGACGAAATCATTGGACTGACAGAAATGGATAAATCATTCTCCTGCTTCATTTCTGTTCTGTAGGTCATTGAATCCAAAGACGTTTTCCTCCATATTTTTCTCCAACGTCGATATTCCAGTCACCAACCACAAACGAAACATCTTACAAATGAAAGTCCACTGTCTATTTCAGGTTGAAATGGAAATATCCATATATTTTTTATGAAAAGAAGGGAGATCCTTCCTGCGTAGCCTTGTCCAGCTTGGTATCTTCTAGACATGGTTGACTCACCTCTCCCAAGCCCCAACTCTCACATCTTCTGACCTGTTCCCTGTAGCCACGAGGACTTTGGTTTGCCATGACAGTTCCAACTAATCTCTCTTTCCATTGGGTGGAAAAATTCATGCCATGAACTTGTTGGGAGGGAAACATTAAAAAAAAAAAAGACGGATTCCCACATCTCTTGTTTTAAATTCTAACAAAACATGTATAGGCATGAATAATCAAACAGAAGCTGGAAGATTAGTCAGGCCTTTTCACCCTTCTTATCATTCTCATTAGTAATGCTTAGTCATTCTTTTCTGTGTCACAGTGACATTTTCATTTTTTTAGATCCTATAGAGACAACTGGCATCAAATCATTCTGTCAAGCAAGTTAATACTTTAAAGGAATCTAAAATACGGTGGAGGGAATGGATAAATGGAAACTGGAGGAAATTGGAACAATAATTGTAAGGGCTAGTCTCCAGGGTCACAGCTAAGGAGAAGGAAGCACAGTAGATTCTCCCCAGGGTGGTTCTCCAACACATATCATGCGCACGGGTTTCTTTGTGGGAATGAGTGATGTTAATAATTTACTTATCATTTGGCACACTCACATCATATTTCAGAACATGAACATGGGATAAAACACAAAACACAGAACCTAAAGTCTTTAGGAAGATCACAAACTTATATCTAAGTTGCAAATATAATTTTTTTTACTTCATTTGTCACAGCCAGGAAATCAGCACAATCTCCATTACAAGGTCTGTTTTGACACTCTGTCACTATGTATGGGATTGTTTATTTTTCTACCCTACAATCACAATTTGGTGATGTGTTTTGCCCCACATATAGATGGCATTTACATATCTACCGTGGGCAGTGCAAATTCAGTCCACTATTGTCCATACTTATATAGACTTCCTTGTCAAATCCAGATGTTTTTTTCCAAGATGCAAAGCAAACTTCAACATTGGGGGAGGGGGCAATTTTCTATCCAGTGTTGTTTCTATGTGTTATGAATATCGAGATAATCGTTTACAAGTACTGTTAACTAAATTCTGAAGAACAGGCCGAAGCTCAGAAGGATGCAATTTGCTCAAAGGATGCAATTTGCTCAAGACTTTATCTTTCAAATATTTTTTTTATCTTAGCAGTAAGGCAGGTAATACAGAATGTGATAGATAATAGATATGGATACACAGACAGAGAGACAGATGATGGATCGACAGACAGAGCACGGAGAATTTTCTCTCTTTCTCACATAACTAAAATGTAGGTTTATCTACTGATGCTAAAGGATGGAGACTAAATACAGTTAAAATCAAACATTTATTTCCCCCAATGTCCCATTAAAGCATAGAATGTATTGCCACCAAACAATGTGATGGGCAAGAATGATGACCACAAATTTAGATGCTTTAAAAACAGAAGGAAGCAACTGTGAGACAAAGAATATTTGATTAAGTAAGACTTCAGCTTAATTTAGCTTCAGAATCACCAGATGTCCTTCCTCCAGCTGTCTCCAGCTAAACAGGACCAGAAAGTACAAGTCATAGAAATAACTGTCTATCAAGGACACGGGCAAGTTACTGATAGAGTAGATATGGGTGAATGATGTAAGACCTCTTTATATATTGATCTAACAAAGTCTCCTTTTAGATACTTTCTGGGATCAATGGCAAAAAATCAAACAGCTTTCGAAAACCAGCAGTGTATTGTGATCATTTTTTAATATTAATGAACTACCACAGCAATATTGTTTAAATAAGTTTTTCTCAACCTTACAACTTCAGAACAAGTCGATTTCAACTCCCAGAATTCCCCAGCTAACATGATGGTGAACTTATTGAAGTTGAGCAATACTGCTCTAGGGTGACTGAAAACAGGCATTTTTCTTCTGTTTTAAAATGATTAAGTTACAGAGCAATTTGCAATAGAAAACCATTATGTTATTTAAACTCTGGTTTTAAAATGAGTCTCTTAGACTCAATCGTGAACAAAGAACAGTTGAAAAACAAGCACAATTGAAGCCTAATCACTTTAACACCCTGACAATTTAGATTTTTGTCAGCTTAATAAGTGCAGGAGTTTGGATCGGTATTGTTTTCTTCTAGCTGTGACTAGTCTATGTTATGACTTCATCTTTTAAATTTCCTAACAAGGATGGAAGACTTTTACAGCTTAACCAAATCATAAGTAAGGAATGTGGCTGGTTTTTCAGCCACAACGGTGTGAAGATGGCCGGATGAATGTCAGGTAACTTTTCATTCCTGGAGAGCTGAAAACAGGGGCTCAGGGGAGATCAGCATGGGGATTTTTAAAACCTGAAGACATTTGAAGGAATCTAATTCATAGGATACATTACAAATAGTCCTCAGCTTACAGCAGTTCATTTAGTGATTGCTTGAAGATAAAACAGCACCGAAAAAAGTGATTTATGATAGTTTTTCACACTTATAACCAGGGGAGGGTTTCTACCGGTTCTGTCCACCTCTGCAGAACCGGTAGCTCTGAAGAGCAGCAGACATAGAACTGGTTCTATGTCTGCTGATGTTTTTGCCCACCCGCCCACCCCGGCTCTTACCTGATCTTTATTTCCCGATTTTTCAATTTCAGCTGCCGAACAAGGCACAGCTGCAGTTAGAAAAGCAGGCAAAGGGGGCTGTTTCAAAGGCTGCTTCTCGGCAGGCAGCTGCCGATGACGATTTACAGGCACGCGGCTCCCAGCCTGCAGGGAAGCTCATAAATCCCGAACCGGTAGTTAACCCCGTTGTATCCCATCCCTGCTTACAACCATTGCAGCATGGTCACATGATCGAAGTTTAGCCACTTGGCAACTGACTCATAGTTATGACAGTTGCAGTGTCCTAGGGCGATGGGGTAAAGCAAAGGCAATGGGGAAACCAGATTCACTTAACAACGATGTTACTAACTTAATAACTGAAAGTGATTCACTTAACTGTGGCCAGAAAGGTTGTAAAATGGGGCAAAATCACAACTGTCTTGCTTAGCAACAGAAAATTTGGTCATAAATCAAAGACTACCTGTATTTCTATTCCCTGGGACTGGATGTAACTTGCAGAATAAAATGGTTTCTTTTGGGCTGAAAGCTTAAAGCAAGAATTGATGATGCAGAACATCGGCCAGCACAAAAAAATCTGAATTTGAGGTGATTTATTTTACATTTGTTTAAAATTAAATTTGATGATGTGACTTTGCCATTAATAATCCATCTTTTAAATATTAATAATTACAGTTCAGTTCTAAACTGCGTGAAGATCACAAGAGTGAGGTTTCATGGGATGGGTCATCCATCAACATCCAGAGATCTATAAATTACTCGTCTCTGACCAAAGAGCGGGAAACCAGAGTATCCCACCCTTTTAACTATCTAAACTTTGAATGGTCAGGGTCTGGTCTGCTGAGACCCTCCATCCCTATTTAGCACTGAAAGGCAATTATTAATATTTAAAGGATGCATCATTAATTGGAAGAACAGCAGTCACATTTGTCTTAATTTATTTTAAGCAAATCACGTCAAACTCATTTTTTGTGTGTGTTGGCCAGATCTTAGTGCTCCACTACGTTACTGAAGATCAAACATATTTTTTGTCCTCTTCACACCCCAATTACACATCCTTACCTTAAAATCACTGAGTAGTCAGTAGATTCATCAAGTCTGTTAAGAATATTACAAGTGAATTAATGTTCTGAAATTTAGTAGCACCGATCTCTTCTGCAGTCATCTGAGGGCCATGGAATTTTCCTTTAGCCAACAGCCATTTCCAAGCCATTTTTAGTCTGTTCTTGATTTCATATTTAATACAGTTGGAAGGGATCTTGGAGGTAGTTGAATCAGAATAGAGCTGGAAGGGACTTTGGAGGTCTTCTAGTCCAACGCCCGGCAAACCTCCTTTGCCAGCAATAGAACCCACCAGTTGAAATCTCTGGTGGGGTTTCTTTTGGGGTATCAAAAGATCAAGGTTTTTTTTTTCCAGTTAAGGAAGTCTCTTCATTTCCTTTATCCTCCATTTCATTGGGGATAAAAGCTTATTGTAGCAAGAGTCTCCGTCTTTGCAAGGTTACATTGCTTGTAGTAGAACTGTAGGTTGGTGGTTCTTTTTCCGTTTCTTTAAAAATCATGTTTTTGTCAACGTGCCCGCCCAAGCCCAGTTTTATAGAAGCTTAAGGTAGAACTGTGTGAATGGATGAACAAGCAAGTGAACAAAATGTGCTACACACCCAGCAACTGACTCCAACTTGAAAGAGTATGGAAAATTCCATGCTTATTGCTTATAGTTTTGTGGCATTCTTGGCTGATCCTAACAAAGGCATTAAAACATATTGGAAGCTCCTGGATGTCTCCCATGTGGCCAACAGAACCCTTTTTATGAAACCTCTGGTATCTTCCAAACCATTTATGTAGGTTAATGGGGTAGTCCTTGGCTTATGACTGCAATTGAGCCCAAAATTTATGTTGTTAAGTGAGGTGTTTGTTAAATGAGTTTTGCCCCATTTCATGACTTTTCTTGCCCCAGCTGTTAAGTGAATCATCGCAGTTGTTAAGTTAGTAACAGAGTTGTTAACTGAATCTGGATTCCCCCTTGTGTAAAGTGGAGAATGCCCGCAGTTTCTTCGCTTCTTTAATCAGTCAATCAGAATAGAGCTGGAAGGGACCTTGGAGGTCATCTCGTCTGACCCCCTTGCTTGAGCAGGAGAGCCTATACCATTTGCCTATACCCTACATCATTTCAGACAAATGGCTGTGCAATCTCTTCTTGAAATCCTCCAGTGATGAAGCACCCACAAGCTGTTCCACTGGTTAATTAATCTCCCTGTTAGAAAGTTTCTCCTTAATTCCAGGTTGCGTCTCTCCTTGATTAGTTTCCATCCATTGTTTCTTGTCCTGCCTTCTGGTGCTTTGGAAAATAAATCGACCCCCTCTTCTTTGTGGAACCCTCTCAAATATTTAAATGCTGCTGTCATGTCCCCCCTTGGTCCTTCTTTTTTTTAGACTGGCCATATCCCAATTCCTGTTCCATATGCGTTTGTCTCCAGGCCTTTAATTCTCTTAGTTGATCTACTTTCTCTGATCCTACTTCTATACTTCTGCTGTAGGACTCTGGAGGAGCTTTACCCCATAGCAGAATGGAAGTAGGGTAAATCTCTTGTCCCAATTGATGATCTCCTGTGCTAAAAAGAGACAGAAATGGGAGCCCAACAGCTGTCTGTCTTCTCCTACTACACCATCAATGATTGCTTAAAAATGCAAGAATGAATTTTCTAATTTGTTTGGATGCAAGTCCTATTTTTGTTCCTTTGAATGACTGCCCTTTTTTTTTTCCTTCTGAATGAAGGCCCTTCCATTGCCTCCCACTCCAGCTAGCTGTAGCTCAAGACAGGAAGGCAAATATATTACTTTTCATCATGGATGGCAAAAGTCCAAGCACACGGAGCAGAGGAAGGAAGCAATCTTATCAGTCCTGGTTCATTGATAAAACCACAGAAGGAAATCATTCAGCTTTCAACAAGGAAAAGGAAGTCTTAAATGAAAATTAGAAATTGCCTAGGGAGCTTTCAAGTCCACAGAAATTACATATGCACTAAACTGAAAGGTTCCAGCTCGCTAGTGGTATGAGATCAGAGCAAAACTATCTACTCACAGCACTTTAGACCAGTCCATAAAGTTAATGAAGGTTGTATTTTTTTCCCCTTTTTGCCAAATCAAGCACAAGTTTACATTTCAACCCTTTAACCTCGAAGAAACCCCAAAGAATTTAATGGGATTTACTTCTGAGTAGATGCGTGCTAGATGCTGGCTGGTTTTCCAAATATGTATTTACAAAACAGATGTAACTTTTTAAGGGTTGAATTTAAAATGCATTTTTTTTTTATTAGCCTGGGAGTTTTAGCACTTTTTTTGCAAGGTCAAATGGCCAGTCGGGAAAACTCCCCCAGGGTTTTCTATGCAATTTAGAAGGTGGTCATGATGATGATTATTATTTAAATAAACTAGATCAGTCTTGTGTTTGCAAAGGAGGATGTAGTCAAAATACACACACCAGGCTTATTCCTCACTTGGTCTGTGCTCATCTGCGGTGAGATGTCATGACATCACAATATTCGAGAACTTCCTAATCCGCACGTTAAAACTAAAACAGCAGAGATTTAGAAGGCTGCATCTTAGTCTTCCAGGGGCTTGAAGATCACTCCGGATCATCTGTTGCTTTCATTGGCCACTGCCCAGTGCTCACCAATTCATCTTGGCATTATATTTACATCATTGCAGAGAAGCTCCATTGGTGACCAGTTTATTTCCAAATGTAATTCAAGATGGTGAAATCCCTAATGGTTTGGGGGGGTCTTGGCTACCTACGAGATCATTTTTCCCTGATAAAATCTGCCTCTTCAACTCCATAGTCAGAGGATTTCTGCTCTGGGTCCATATTTACCAGGAGATATGATCGGAGGAGCTTCAAAGGGAGATATTGGGGACTCTCCTTCTGTGGAACAGAATATTTCTGAGATGAGGGTGCTTTCTCCTTTGATGGTCTCCGTAAAGCTTCTATTTGCTCCCAAGGTGCAAACAATTGAATTTTATCTCTTGATTCTGAGCAAAGACACAATCCCACCCACCTTAATTAACAAGTAGTAGTTTTACTTTCCTATACAAGTTTCTTGCTCATCCTTTTGTTTTTCTTATCAAAAAGAGCCAGTTTGGTCTAGTCATTAAGGTGTGATGCTAGAAACCAGGAGATTGTGAGTTCTAGTTCTGCCTTAGGCATGAAGGCTGACTCGGTCACTTTGGGCCAGGGCCTCTCTCTCAGCCCAGTCTACCTCACAGGGTTGTTATTTGGGGGGGAAAGAAAGGAGTTTGCTGCCTTGAGTTATTTATACAAACAGTAAAGGTGGTATATAAAATAAATAATTAAAACAAGACAAACCTAAATTTTAAACTTGCCATATTTCAGCTATTTCAACTGAGGAATTAAATCCAAAGGTCAAATACACAACCTTAAATTAAGATACACAACCTTAAGTTAAAACCTCCAGTGTCCACTAACTGGAAGAAAACCAAGGGAGATGTGCACAAGAATGAGGGACTGGTGAAAAGCTGCTTTTTTTTTTACACATCTGTCAATCATGAATGCTGTTTATAGTGCCAGCAAGCCCTCTGATGTTGGGTATTATTCATCCAAGATGCATAACCTGTAGCCCATGTTAGGAAAACAGTGTTGCACATGATATGCCTGGTCTATGATGGCTTAAGATGTCCATGATCCCACAACATACTAAAACTATGGCTAGGTTGCCCTACTGGGGTGGGTGAAACTACCCGAAACTTTGGCTGATGTGTTGTGTCTCTCCATCTGAACAGAAGGCTTAAGAGGTGCTGCTGACTCACAGCAAGATCAAACAAAAGCTCTAAAAGGCACCTTTGGTTTTTAAATAGTGTTCCTCAGTCTATCTAAAATAATCTAGAAGTTCTGTTTACTCCTACAGATCTGCTGTGCTGTTTACGTCTTTTAAGGCATCCTAGTTTATTATCATTGACTCACATTGTGGTTGTCAAACCTGATTTATCAGAGTCCTGTTCTGTGTGACCTTTAAAGTACAGCATGTTATAGCAGCAAAATCTCTCTTTTTTTCTCAATAACATGAAATGAATCAGATGACACAGCAATGCCCTTCTAAATTTATAAAGCAAACTGTGTGGCAATGAACAATTCACCGTTTACATTTCAGGCATACAGCGTGTAAGATTGTGCCTAGAAAAGTTTCTGTATTATGGATCTCTGGCACTCATTGGAGCAGCTGGTTTGCAAAATGCACACACAAAAAAACTCCTTGGCACTCTTGAAAACAACAAGGAAACAGTAGGTTGAGGGATTCTTGATGCTCTCTGAGCTTGGTTGTTTTCGTGTATTAAATAAACCAGGTAACACCATCACTGCTAGAAGGGAGTGAGGTATGTGGAGAGGAGGGAGAGGAGGAGGACGACTATGGGATTCTTGGGGCTCTGAGCTTGGTTGTTTTCTTCCAGATGTTTTCTTCCATTACTGAAACTAGATAACATCACCAGTGCTACAAATATTCTCTTTTATTGGGAGTAGTAGGTTTTTAAGTCTTGCTTTATATGATCTCATTGCTATATTATGGTATTACTGTGGTTTTTCGCAGTCAGCCAGATGTTTAGACTGGATTTGGCATTTGGATCCACCTGTTAAGTCCTATCCAGGGACCTGGAATAGGCAGATGTTGCTTGATAGTCTTAAAGGCATCATCACAAAATGTGAGCTGTTCCAAGTAAAGCTGTTATTTGCAATCAACCGATGGTGATTTCGTCAGTGATGATGGTGTTGAAGTGGCGTTCCAGATGTTTTGGGATTGTACCCAAGGCGCCTATTACTATTGTATTATATGTGCTCTCTTTGCCATTGCCGTTTTACTTCTATTTGCAAATCTTTATATTGTATTTTTGTTATTACATACACAGCAATGTGCAGTTTTTTAGTTGGCCTTCACATTGCCTGCATTTAATTCTTACCCCAATCCTTGGAAATCGTGGTGTATTTACATAGTGTAAGTGCAAATCCAAGCACTGTGGTCTCTTGCTATTGACAGATGGAAATGTTGTCAATATACAGATTTTTTTAAATGCTGTCCAAGATTTTTTGGGTATGGCACCCAGTGTGCTAATAATCAAAGGATCACCATGGCCAGTTTGTGTATGCCACAATCTTTCAACCTCAGTTTTCAGAACTTGATTCTTTGTAATCTTTTCCAATTCTTTCTCTTCTGTTCTACTGCCCCTTGGTTGTTGTTGTTGTTGTTGTTGTTATTTTCATACATTTCTGAGTTGTGAGTAGGAATCTGCAATGCAAAAAAAGAATACAATAAAACACTGTACAAATAGCAGTGAAAGAACTGAAAACTAAATTCGTTTTGCAGGACAGTAATGGCATATGCAAATCCAAAGATGAATAGTTTTCTGAAGAACCCAACAAATCTTGTCCTGATGCTTAAAAAAGCCATATGGAGTGGTCATAGCAAAGACTTCCATCATAAGATATTTCTTGCTTTTGGTTCACATTTTATTTATTTGTTTGTCTGTAAATTTAAAGGTTTCCCGTCCAGTCATATTCAACTCTAAGGCACAGTGCTCATCTCCATTTCTTGGCTGGGTGAGTCCAAAGACAATTTCTATGGTCATCTGGCCAGCCTGGCTATACCCCAAGGGTACACAGAATTCTATTACCTTCCCACCAAAGTGGTACCTGTTAATCTATTCACATATATGCATGTTGTCAAACTGCTAGGTGGGCAGGAACTGGGGTAGGTAACAGGAGCTCACCCTGTTGCGTGGCACTCAACTCTAAAACTCAGGCTGTCAGCTACAAATTTCTCTGTATTCCATCTTCATTATTGTTATAAGTAATTCAAGGCACATATCCAACACACCTTCCTCCACCTATTTTCCCCACAACAACAACCCTGTGAGCTGGGCTGGGCAAGAGAGAGTGAATGACCCAAAGCTGGCTAAATGGCTTTCATGGTTTAGGTGGGATTTGAATTCACAGTCTCCCACTTTCTAGATTGGTGCCTTAACCACTAGACCAAACTGACTTATGCCCACCATTGTGTAAGGAATCAATGATGACCAACAGCTCATATGTGGCAGAGTTGCTGGGATGGTGGATGTTTTCAGAAACCATCCTGAAGAATTCCTGGCCATGATACTCTTCTAGTTTCTCTTCCCAATACTTTTTCTCTGGGTTCTGTTTGGTGGTCCCTCCCCATCTCTTTCCCCTCTCACACTTCTAAACAATTGGCTTGGATGTCTGCCATATAGCAAACATTACAGCTATATTTGACATCTGCAGGCCTCCCATCCTATGGAATAGTTCACCCTCCTGGCCTAGGACGTCCCACTCTGAGGGCATTTGAGAAAGCTGAAATATCTGGTTTTCAAAAAGGAGGAGACTGACTTCTTCTCTAGGGGACCAGAGAGATAAGTATGGAAGCTTATCAAAGAGAGATCCAATCTAGAAGAAGACATTTTCCGACCGTGAGAACAATTAATCAATGGAATAGCTTACCTCCTGAGGTTGCGGGCGCTCCATCACTGGAGGTTTTTAAGAATAGACTGGACAACCATTTGACTGGGATAGTATAAGGCTCCTGAGCTCGGAGGTCCCTTCTAGCCATATAACTCTATGAAATTGATTTTGAATTCCCTGGTGTAAGATTTAGTTTTGCTAAAATTTATAGACTCTTATCTTTATGCCATTATGCATTGTAATTATATATGTGGTAAAATGCTTGAAGTCAAATTGATTTGAGGAAGCCAATAAATTTAATAAACTAATAATAAATCAGTCCATTTTCATTCTTCTCTAAGACTGGAAGGAGAATGGGAGGAAGAAAGGAGGGGGAAACAGCGTGATTTGAATAGGTGCCCTGCTGAATCTGAGAGGGCCCAAGCAGCCCACTTGCGGAAGGGACCCAGTAATTAGTCCACCACCACCATCATCGCTGGTCTGATGCCCTCTTCAGGCCGAGTTTATCACGCCAAGTGCCGCCTTTGAAACCACATCAAAGCAGAGCCTCGCCTAATGTTTGTCATCTGTGTTTTTCAATGCCTGCAACAGAACATTGCGTACTTCTTATTTTTATGTCCTTTCCTTTTTGGCAGTGGCAAAGGGGCTTAAAGAATAAGCAAAATGTCAATAACCTGGGGGTCTTCTGAATTGATCTTCATCTTCTCCACCATTTATATGGCCCTCCCTCACTACGGCAACCAGGACTAGGCCTTTCTTTAGTTGGCAGAAAATTAAATCTGAATTAAATTCAATAAACTCTGCTGTTGCTTCTGTCTTTTGCTTTGCGCCCAGTTCCTGCAATCCCCGATTTGCTCCCAAGGGAAGGAACGACAGAGCCTAACAATTTACCATCTTGTAACTCTCTCTGCAAAATAAGGAGAACACCGTTACAATAAGGGGTGTGTGCCTACAGCTAAGGATGACAAAGCTGTCTCTGATCCTAGAAAGTGTGCAGAGTACCGCAACATAGACAAGGGGTCTGGAGGCTAAATAATATGATGAACGGTTGAGAGAACTGAGTGTATCTTGTTTAGCAAAGAGAAAGGCTATGGGTGATATGATAACTGTCTTCCAGTACTTGAGGGACTGCCCCAGAGAAGACTAGAGCAACCTATTCTCCAAAGCATCAGAGGGAAGGGCAAGAAGTAAGGAGTGGAAGCTTGTTAAAGAGAAATCTAACCTAGAAATAAGGAGAAATTATCTGACAGTGAGCACAAGTAAGGTTGCCCTCCCAGTTGAGTCGCCTTCCCTGATTTAGAATTCTCTAAAATACCAGAATAATAGAGTTGGGAGGTCTTCTGCTCCAACCCACTGCTGAAGAAGGAAACTTTACACCATTTCAGACAAATGGTTGTCCAATCTCTTCCTAAAAATCTCCATTGTTGGAGCACCAACAACTTCAGAGACAACTTGTTCCACTGATTAATTGTTCTGTCAGGAAATTTCTCCTTAGTTCTAGGTTGGATTTCTCTTTAATGATCTTCCACCCATTGATCCTTGTCCTTCCCTTCAGTGCTTTGGAGAATAGTTTGACCCCCTCTTCTTTGTGGCAGTCCCTCAAATATTGGAAGACTGCTATCATGTCAGCCCTGGTCCTTTTTTTCCATTAGACTAGAGTCACTAGACAAACCCAATTGCTGCAACTGTTCTTCAAATTTTTAACCTCCAGGCCCCTAATCATCTTTGTTGTTCTTCTCTGTACATTCTAGGCATCTCAACATCTTTTTTATATCACGGCAACTAAAACTGGATGTAATATTCCAAGAGATTTATGGTATTAACTCATGTCTTTTCCACTTTCCTTGAGTTCGTCAAACAGTCAAAAAGGGAAGGGAAGGGAAGGGAAGGGAAGGGAGGACGGATCTCTGCACCCAACTCATGTCACCAGGAAGCTGCATGAGGAATTACCTTCAAGGAGAAATGTGTTGTTGTCTTCATCAGAGAGACAAGAATGTGCACCTGCAGACACTCAGCAGAACTGGGGTGGATTTGCATGTGGAAACATTTCTGAACAGACTTTCCCAATAGCGCAGAATATTTCCTGATAGTGATTCCTGGAACAAGCTCTGCTGAAAACATCCATGTCACGAAATGTTTGGGGCTGAAGTATTTTGAAAGGGCGTTGGGTGCATCTGTTAGACATTCTCTAAAATTCATTAACATCATGTAAATGTAGGTAACGTTATCACTGCTAGACAAAAAGACCCAAATAAACCTACTCACCAACAAAGGGTATCTAGATAAGCATATATTAAAACCAAGATCAATACTAGACCAACAACCAAGCAACAATACCCCATTAGAGGAACTACCTATTCAGACAAATAATTAACAACGGCCTAATCAAGGAACCACCAAGAATGCTCCCAACGTCACTGACAGGGAAAGCTACTGTATATAAACAGAGAGGACACCCCATTCTCTTCTAGCACTGATGATGTTGCCTAGTTGAGTAATGAAAACATCTGCAAGAAAACAATCAAACCAGAGACCACCAAGGGTTCCACAATTCAACCCTGAGCTATAAATATTGTCTTGTATTCCATTTTTTTTCTCCGTTGATGATTATGGGCAGCCATGTAAAAGTATCCATGGGACCACAGAATGCGTCTATTTGCAATTTTATCTTTGTATATCGGACGTCATTTCTACTCTGCTTTCCTTGTCCAGTCATCAAGTTCCCCTCCCATCGGATTTTCCTTTCCCTCTGTCCCCTCCCGGCTATTTCATTCCATTGCTCTTCCCAGCCCATTTTTAGACCTCACCTTGTCCTCATTCTTGTCACTGAGCAATCCTCAGATTTCTTAATTTTTCCATGACATTGCGTTCCCCAGAACATAGTCATATCCATGCAAATTTCAGGGTTACCTAATGCTTACTGATTTTTTCCCTCCTTGGCTGCACAGAGTACAGCATTGGTCATGTTTATACAAATATGGAGAAAAGTAAACTAGTTTTAGAAAGAAGAGTCCTGCCGTTGGATGCAATTAATGGATCCTTCAAACCAAGCAGCTGAAGCTAAAAACGACGTGCACGCTTTAATTTTTCTTAATTAAAAGCTGCCTCCTTTGTGTTAGGATGAAAGTAAAAGCAAACTGCTCTGGTGGAGATGTGTTTCTAAAAGGTTCGTCATTGGGCAGAGAAAATATCTTGCACTGTGTTTTCTACCAATTCGTATTCAGCGTTGGTTGAATTCGAATCAGAATTTGCTTCTGAAATTTTGCTCTTAGTTATCCGGTTGTGTTTTCTGTCTGATCCGCCTAGTAAGCTTGACATTCGTCTCGCAAGTCCAATTTGCACTAAATTATCAGAAGCTGAAGGAACGATGTCATAAACCCCAGGCTGTGAAGAAACAGTCCTCTAAGCCAGGGTGTCTTTCACAAGAAGACATTCCGAAGTTCATGGGCCTTCGCTAAATCATGCCCCCAGTGCTACCTGGCTGACTCAGAAAGGGAAGGCCTTGTAGGCTGATTTGAATGGAGACTTGTGATATTGTCTGCACCTCTTCCCAAAACATTATTCCAGCTATAACAGGTTTCAAGATTTGACCAAATCATGTAATTGAATGCTGAATCCAGTGTTTCAACTTAGACTCTTTTTCTGACCAAAATTATTCCTTTTCAGCTTTCTTCTTACAAACCCAACATTTTTTGTCTTTTTCGAAAGTGGGACCATTTTTATATGATGAGTATGATGACTGGTTTATTTCACATTTCATTTGCATTACAACAATTTCTCCTGAATAAGGAACGTGTTAAGTATTTCTGTCACACTTTCATTAATTTTAACCAAATTTGGAATCAGCAAATTTGGGATCAAAACTTTTTATTTTTAAAACTCTTAAAAGTTTTATTTTTCTTGCAAAACTTTTACACAAGGTTAATAGCCACCCATCCCCATGACTTCCATGAATGGATCCAACCCTTAGAAGCCAGCATCATAACGTGTAGCTAACTCCAAAGTTGAATTATTCATTTTGTTTTTTAAAAAATGCCTTTTATCTATCCTGATTCTTTCAGGATTCAACAATGTTGGGTGATTCATGGTCCTTGTGTTTTGGGATAAGAAAAACAGCTTCTCCTTATCCATAAGGGTGTCCACAGGATGTATTAAAAGTCAAGATGCGATCCGTTTCTCCTCTTTTGAGTAAAAGACTGTTTCTATTCTTCCCATCTACCCCCTCTCTCTCACACACAAGCATGCACTATGTACACACTTTCCTTTAGCTCAGCCTTAATTTTACTTTCAATCAATAGATTTAGAAGTTGGTGATGGGAGGGATACATTATACTAATATTTCTTCTTTGCACGTGTCTCTGAATCATCACCAGCTGTATTTAGGACATTATCCACAACAGCATCCTTGAATATATTCAAATATTGTGTGATTCTTAGCAACAAAAGAGCTTTCACATCCTGTCATACTAAAAAGGAACACAGCATGGTGGGGGTTTGGAAAGACAATTTCAAACCATTCAGATAGGATTGTCAGTTGCTGAAGGATTGAGATGTCCCTCTTGTACAAATGAAGGGGAGTGACCTCAAGCACTTCCAGATTGGTTGTCTGTGTTAGTGTAAATCAGAGCCAAAACCATGAAGATCTGTTTAGAAAACTGAACAAATTAGAAGACTCCTGCTGGATCAAACTTACAGGCAATCTTGTTTGGTTTTCTTTGTCATGCAAAAGACTCACAAAGTAAATATGTAAATATGAAAGGGGTGGTAAAAATTGGTATCCAGGGTCTGCATGATCCACAAAGCAGGATAATTAGGGGACTGAAGGCTAAAACATATGATGAACAGTTGCAGGAACTGGGCCTGGCTAGTCTACTGAAGAGAAGGCCCACGGAAGACAGGATAGCAGTCTTCCAATGATTGAGGGACTGCCACAGAGAGGAAGGGGTCAAACTATTTTCCAAAGCATCAAACAAGGAACAATGGATGGAAATTGAACAAGGAGAGAGATTCAACCTGGAAATAAGGAGAAATTTTCTGACAGTAAGAA
>NW_028262511.1:0-25000 GCF_049901715.1 Pseudonaja textilis | reverse complement strand
ATTGTTAGAAAAGAAAATTATTTATTGTTACTTCTTATTTAATTTTTTTAATTAAAAAAACAAGAGTGGGGGTGGGATTGACTTTTGTTTAATACTAATTCATAACTTCAAACAAAATTTTTACCTAATCTTTTGTCACATCAGAAATCCTAAGATGTTCCTTTTCAGCTGCCTCTATTCTGTTATCATAATCAAAACTTCAAGGGGAAGTTTTGGGGAAAGTAAGATCCTGGAAACTGAAGCAGGAAATTCTTTAAAATGCAAATATCATTTGCATTTTAAGAACAAAGTAAATAAAAGGGGAAAGGGAGAAAATTATATAGTTCTATATTTACAATAGATTTGTAGCCAAAATTCATTTCTCTTCTTTGTACCAAGAAATTAAAATAATCAGTTGGAATATTGATTATTGACTCCTAGGCATAATTTGTGATGCAATCTTTGAGTTTTACTTAAGTCAAAGAATAGTGATAGTGGTTTACAGGCCTCTACAATTTCTCTGACTGAAAATAATATTACACAAAGTTCAACCTTTAGACCTAAAACAAGAACATTCAGTCAGAAACGGTAAATTCATAACTAAATTCAGAAAACAAACTAACTCAAATTCTGCTCTCAGGGGCGTATCTGTAAAACTGCTGGATTATCCATAATAGGCTGTCAAATATATTCATGGTGGAACTATGCATGACATTAACTTCATATTTGTAAAGGAAACATAGAAGAAAAGTCAAGGCTGAGATCCCTTTTCCTGAACAAGGTACAATAACCTGACATCAGACTATTAGTCTATCCGAGACCCAGTTTCAAGTGATTTTTAAGGTATCAGGGTAAAACTGGAAGACCATGAGTCCTTGTCCCACTTTAGGTACAAAGCCATTTGGATGGCCTTGGGCCAGTCACTTTCTCTCATGCCAAGAAAAGAGGAAATGGCAAACCACTTCTGAAAACCTTGTAAAAACTGCAGAGACTTGTCTGTCAAACACCAGGGAAATCAGGAGATCTAGGCTGTTCAAATGGATATAAACATTATTACAAGCTTAAGCTCTCTACAAGAATCTGAACTACTAACAATGAAGGGAAATTAGTGGGAGTTAAGAATACAATACAATAGAATTAGGAATTCAAGGTGGGCTTAGCTTAGATCTCTTGTGGGCCTGAAGGGATCCATGACTGATGACGCATTTGATCTCTCCCTTGAGCTCAGCCTGGCCCATCTCCTTCACAGTCTCTGAGAAATGGATACAATTGACAGGAAAGGGGGAAAATGCCCATCTATCCCAATGTTTCACTAATGTTTCAGGGGTATCAAACTCGATTTCTTTGAGGACCGCATCAGTGCTCGGTTTGACCTTGGGCAGCCAGGGTGGGTGTGGCTGGGGTGGGTGTGGCCAGCTCAACATCACTCATGTCAGGGATGCCTGAGGTGGCCCAAGCTCTCTGCCAGAGGAAATGGGCTCCCGAGCTCTGTTTTCGACTGTGACAGCCCTCTGCCAGTGAAAGTGGAGCTTGGGAGGGCCACCCTCAGCCCTCATGAGTTCACTTATTGGCTGCAACAGCCTCCTGAAACCCTCTGCGGCCCTCCCGAACTCCGTTTTCATTGGCAGAGGCACTGTGGGCAGGTCCTTTGCTGTTTCCAGGATGACCCTGATCTAAGAGCCTGGAGTTTGACACCCCTGCACTAAATTTCTGAGAAAGAAGAAACTCCTCAAAATCCAAGCTGAAGTCCCTCTCACACCTATGATTTTATCTTTTCTCCATGTTTTTTTTAAATCTAGAAATGACAAAAATTCAATCTAGGACTTTTTAACCTGTGAAACAGATATTCATCCATAGAATATAGTTTGTGTTTTTAACACAGTCACTGTTGCGCAAATAGCTCTGAATAATTATCACATCCTTGAAGATCTATGTTTACAACAGCATTCCCAATCTGGGCTTCCTCTAGATTTGTTAAAAATTCTCTGCAATGTTTATGCTCACTTGGGGATTCAGACATAGGGGAAAGATACCCTACAAGTGTACCTGAAATAACATTCTGTAATGTGCTCCAGCACTGAGTTAGATCCTTAGCTTACCTAGTTGAACAGTTCACCTAGCTCAATTTATTGTACTGTATAATAAATTGTATTGATTTAAGAGTTTTATTTTCAGTGCCTGCGTAGGCACTACATACCAGGCTGGACAGAGCCAAAGCCAGCAATACATAGGAACAAAAGCAATTATGAGTAGGGAATTTTCTTGTCTCTGGGCACTGCCACACCAATACCATTTTAACTTGTCAATCCCTCAAAAGCAGCTTAAGGATGATTCAAAATTGTCTGTGCTTCTGCCAACTGCAAAATGTTGAGAATAAGGAGCAAAGAATCCCATTTAATTGTCATCTTACCCCAAGCTGTGACAGGTTCTGGAGTAAAATACAAAAATAAAAATCTTCTCTCTTCATCAACTTCCTTACTTCATCTTCTGCATGTCTCTCTAATTGTATGTGTGTGGGGTTTGTGCCTTCAAGTCAGTGTTGATACAAAAATGGCTCTCCATTTAGTTATATGCCATGAATAAATGAATGAATGAATGAATGAATGAATGAATGAATGATTCCCCTGTGGTGGAGAAGAAACCATCAAATCATTTTTTCACTTGAAAGATGTGCTAAAAAGGTTGAAATCAGAGGTGGTATTCAGCAGGTTCTGGAGAACCGGTAGTGGAAATGTTGAGTAGTTCGGAGAACCAGAAAATACCACCTCTGATTGGCCCTGTCCCCATCTATTCTCCACCTCCCAAGTTCCAGTTGCTCAGCTGGGTCTTCTTGTGTTGCCCTGCACAGGAGAACGGAGCTGGAAAGCAGGTTAGTGTGGTGGTGAGGAAATGGGGATTTTATAGTATCCTTCCACTGTCCTGCCCACCAAGCCACGCCCACCAAGCCACGCCCACAGAACCATAGTAAAAAAATTTGAATCCCATCATTGGTTGAAATCTAGGTAGTGGAATGAGACCTAGGTTTCTGCTAATAGAGAAGCTGATCACTACTATTATACTACTATACTGCACTACTATTACTATTAATCTTCTCATCACTCCTTATCACCCATCCCCTCCCACTTGTGACTGTATGACTGTAACTTTGTTGCTTGTATCTTTACAATTTATACTAACTGTTTCCTAGTATGTTTTGATTGCTTATTGTACCCAATGACTATCATTAAGTGTTGTACCTTATGATTCTTGACTCTTGACGAATGTATCTTTTCTTTTATGTATACTGAGAGCATTTACACCAAGACAAATTCCTTGTGTGTCCAACCACACTTGGCCAATAAAATAATTCTAATTCTTTTAAACTCCAGAGAGTTATAGACGTTAAAAGAAGATTCATTTTATTGAAATATCAAACACGCTACAACTAAACAAAAACTAAACATTGCATTTGTCAAACAGAGATGTTAGTGAATCGTCAGTCTGATCTGAAGCTGATTCTGGAGTGATGCAAGTGCTCTCTGAAATCTCTCTCTTGCTCAATCATTCAGCGTAGGGGGACACCTCATTATTGCCAAATGTACAAAAGGATCACTTGGAGATTAGCTTATTTAAAAGTCTTATAAAATTAGGACATAAATTGTAGATCTTTTTGTGAGGAATTCTATGGGAATCCAGAGTCATATATACTCTGTCCTATGCAATCAGTTACATTGCTGAAATGAACTAGAGTCTGTCCTTGGCCTTGGTTTGATTATTCTAGAAGTCTATAAATTGCTAACAAAATTACCAGTGAATTCAGCTCATATTTCAATATTATATTCCAGCTACCAACCGTCCCCCCATATTTCTTAAGTCCTGAATTGGCCCTTTCTCTATCAACCAACTTTTAAGATCTTCCTATTTTAAGAGCTGTAGTGGCGCAGTGATTAGAATGAAGTACTGCAGGCTAATTCTGCCCACAGCCAGCAGTTCGATCCTGACTGGCTCAAGGTTGACTCAGCTGCCCATCCTTCCGCGGTCAGTAAAATGAACAGCCAGATTGTTGGAGGCAATATGCTGACACTGTAAACTGCTTAGAGAGGGCTGTAAAGCACAGTGAAGCAGAATATAAGTCTAAGTGGTATTGCTATTTCTATTAAGATCTTTTAGGAGTGATTAAAAATAATTTATTGATATTTATTGCAGAATCTAGAAACAAGCTACAATCTAAGCTAAAACCTCAATAATTCTGGATACATAATGAGGAAGGAGGAGATGACCTTGATGTCTCAAAAAAAAAAAAATCAAAGATAATTTTAAAAAATGCTGTCAGAAGCCTATATGGCAAGATACTATCACTGATATCACAAGCATGATCTTGCAAGAATTCAAAGAAAAAGCATTGACAGAGAATCTGGGCAGGATCATGAAGAGATGGTAGCAACCGAACAACAGTAAAAAATCTATGTAAGCTAAGGACTCCCCTCTTATTATAAAGTGATTAAAACCTACTTGTTTTAACTGCTTTTTTCAAAAAAATATCTTGAGAAAGAACCATCCCTATCTACCCAGACACAACTCCCTGTACTTTATGTATGGCACACTGGTGTGTAAAATAGGAACAACTGTTAGCTCACGTGCCTGTGAGATTCTCTTTCAGTTGCAAATTTTCCACCTGATCACTTAACAGAGATTCACCATACAAGCCATATCAATCCCTATTTTGAAGGCAAATACTTGTCCTATTAAATTCTGGTTCAGTCAGTCCCATATAGGCCAAGATGGCTACATCTGGGTGCGGTCATCTGAGATGGCAAGGTCATACTGCATATCTGAGTAATAGCTCTTTCTGTTCGTAGTGCTGAACGATGAAACAGGAAATGGCGCAAGTTCTTTCATCAGCAGATTATTGTTCTATCTTTCCTCCCCACCCCAATTACTGTACCTTTAAGGCCTGAATGTGCTAACAAGAAGGAATAAAGGTACAAGAAGACCTAGTTAATTAAAATGGTTAAGTGTACATCTTAAGGCTTCTTGGAAACCACCTGGCTTCCCATTTGTTAGGTACAAATTTTTAAGTAACAGGAAAGTTTCCATCTTTCCTGGTTAATAACAGTAAATTATAGTATCCCACCAACAAGTAATTTACACAAACTGTTTACAAAGATCTTCTACTTTGAAGGGTGGAGTGAAAAACCTGCCCTTGCCAGATTATCCCTTCTGCCACTTCAGGAGCAACCCTAAGCATGTTCTCCAAAATATTGTCCCACCAAGCCAGGATTTAATTATCACAAACATATTTTTTTTAAAAAAATATTTATTTTTTAGGATTGTTTGTTATCATGTTTTGTTTGGTGTTTTAATCAATTTTTAAAACATTCACCTGCAATGTATATTTTCTGGAAGAAATTTTATCTGACCTCCTAATGAACTGGCAATAAATTCAATGTAAAAACAAATTGTATTGTTTTCCAATCCATCTTAATGCACGTTATCTCTAGCATAAAATATATCTATTTTTAAGAGACTTTGTTCCACAATGCTTTTTACCTGTGACACCCTACTGCCACCAGCATATGCCGGAGCAATAATAGATATATTCCTTATGATTTTGTTAGAAGCCCAATTCAGTTTCCTGATTTTTTTTCTTATAACAAATTGCAATAAAGAAATTAGCTAAAATGAGTGTGGTGACCTCAAGATAAGAAACTTACAAACATTATACAAACATAATCATGGATTTCCCTGATGCCATGGCTAATACCACAATGCCTTCTTCCCAGACAACAAAACATTCTCCTTTTTTAATTTTATGTTTGATATATGCCTAAATTTCAAATTCTTCTGTGGTCTTGGGCAGTCTATGAAATATCACAGGTAATATACCGATGATCACACATCCCCGCCCCTCCATCCAGCTTGTTAATCGCCATCTTAAAAAATAAATGTTAAATTTTATAATAAAATAAAAATTAAATAAATTAAAATTCAAGGGCCACCAAGGGGACCACAAGCAAAATAGAGGCCAGTTAAAGAGGATAGGCTCAAGAATTAGAACTCAAAAATATGTTTTTAGCACCATAACAGAGCCTGCACATAATATTCATAGCAGCTTTTTCTCCCATGCTTTCTGTATCAGGGCAATATAACTGCAGCAAGAGGCAGGGGAACCTCTAACTTAAGCACAATATACATTTGAGCACAATATACATTCTTCTTATCCCTGTGTGAAATGGACTCTCCTTGTTTAATCAAGAATTTTTTAAATAAAAGAAGGATGGCGGATTTTCAGAGTTAGGGTCAGCTGCTGTAACCCTATGCAAAGCTCTGGAGTGAATTCTTATCCAATCCTGAAAAGTTGCTTTCATCCAGGATTTGAAATCTGGATTTTAATAGACAGTAGTGAGCAACAGGACTGACAAATGGCTCTGTCAATCTTCTGTGCATCTATCTTGCCAGGTTCTTCATAAGAACGGGCATTACCTAATTTTTACAGACAAAGCAACTGCTGCATTTCAATTGTGAGACATGGTGAGCGTGCCCATGGTATATTTTGATCAAATCTACCAAAATGAAGAATCACCTCACTGATTACTTCTGGACTTGTTCGTCTGCTAGATCTAAAACAACAGAGTCCTTTGACACCTTATGGCCAAATTAATTTATATACAGCATAATCCAATGAAATGTCACACTATAAGAAATTTGCTGTGGAAGAATATACCAAGGGCCACATGGAGCTAGAGGTGAATCTCAAGATTTTTCTGCATCACCACTGTGGCATACTAAAAAAGAAAAAAAGAACTATGATATTTTAATGATGTTGGATGTTACTTCACCACCATTTCACATTACCAAACACATATAGTATTGCAGTTATCAAACGGCAGAAATCAAATAGCATTCCATTTGTTTGTTTGCATGGTTAAATGCTTTCAAGGAATAATGTAGCCTAATGCGTTTCCCTGAAGTCTCTTACCTGTAGTATCTGGACTGAAGGTAAGTTGAGCACACAGCTTTGGACACATGACTAGCAGAACCAAAGTCAATAACCTTGACCCTATAGGGCTGCCGAGATGGATCCACCAACATGATATTTTCCGGTTTGAGGTCAGCATGGATCAAACCCAAGCTTTTCAATTTCATGAGAGCTGTGGCTACCTGTTGTAATATTGGCCTGATGTACTTAAGGGGCAATGGACTGAACTTGTTTTGCTTTAAAAAATCATACAAGTTCTGTTCTAACATCTCAAAAACCAAGCAGGTGTGGTTCTTGTGCTGGAAACATTCATAGGCTCGGACAAAGTTGTAATCGTCTGCGCTTTCAGTGCTTAACCGAGCCAAGATGCTCACTTCAATTTGACCTTGCCTGGCATAAGAAGGATGGTTTTTAAGAATCTTGATGGCCACAATTTCATTGGTGCCACGTTTCCAACATTTCACAACTTGCCCAAAAGTACCACGGCCAAGAAATTCTAATACTTCATATGTGTTGGTCATGGAACATAGCACTTCATGTTGTACCAACTGGTAATCCCCTTCGCTGTTGGAGCCACTATTTTTGGATGTGGCAGTGGACGTTGTTGTGGTGGCTACTGTGGCCCCACTGGCATTATTCTGAATCATCGGTGGATGCTCTTCGATAATTTGAACACTGCTTGTGTTCTCGATTTCCTCGCTTTTCCGTTTAAGTCCACATTTTTGGTAGGTATCCAAAAGGCTCACAGTGCTTCGACGCATCAGGTTGTGAGGTCCACCCAATGCCTGCCCAGATACTGCAACCACACCAGAGGTGTTATTGGCAGATGTTACCACAATGTGCCCGGTGCTGGCTGGGAAGATGATGGTCTGCTCATAAGGGATGCTGGGGTTTGGAATCTGGAGAGAGGCATTGATGGCAGCGGCTGCTTGAGAAGATTGCACGTTTTTGCTCTGACTATAGACTTTGCTATGTGTGCCGTACCCAGTCATATCCCAGTTAGAACTTGGTTCAACTTTTAGTTTCTTCACGCTACAGAAGGCACTTGATTGAAGAGTATGAGGAGAGAAAACTTGCACATGGGAGGCCATACCTGTATCGGGAGATAAGAAAAAACAATAATGAAGAGGTAAGATTGGATAACGTTAATGCCAAACCACTCAAGGTTATTTGCAACACTCCCACCTTCAAAGCCAATAACAATACAGTTAAAACCCACAATGGACAAAAGTCACAAAAGGTAAAATTAGAATAACATCTACTCAGCCAATATATTCAGACAATGCATACCAGTATGATTGGAAAATAACTGATGGTGAGAAACATAAACAATGGGAATCAGCTTCAACAATTTAGGATAAATGTTCCTATCAACAGGAGTCAACCTTGAGAAAACCCCACCCTCTTCATTAAAAAAAAAACCCTGCTCTCTTTTCTTTATGCCATCGCTAGATAAAGGAATGATAGATTATTTCTGTTAATGCAAAACCTCATGTTTGTCTTGTATTACAGAAAATATATTTGGCTCAAGATGGAAAATTAAGAACTTCTACTAGATCTCTAAATGCTAGAAAGGATCACTAAATTAGAAGACAAATTTATTTATTTATGTTTATTTGTCATATTTATATATCTGCCATTTCACAAAATCTGACTCTCACCATCCTACAAAATGTAAATGTTCCAGATGTGACAAGGTTTTAGAGATCTGTAACAGGACTATCTGTGTGTGAGAGAGGGGGGGTGGAGTGGGAAAGGGAAAGAGAGAGAGAAAGGGAAGGAGGGAGGGAGAGAGAGAGAGAGAGAGAGGAGGGAGAGAGAAAATGCGGTGAAGAAGGGATCTGTATTATGACTAAAACGCTGGGGAAGAGTTTAAATATTTCCAGTTCAATGGCATTTTCTCAGTGTAATCCAATAAGGCTATTTGCTGAACTAGGGGAAAATATATTACCTAAAAATATATGTCACAAGGCTGGATTTTATTTTACCTCTCATTCGGCAACTCATATTTACTTAGAGTTACTTTTATGGTTGATCGGTTTGAATCAAAGCTGCCTTCCTAGCAATGACATCATTACCAATAAACAGTAATTTTAAAAGATGGGTCAAATGGATCCCCCAGCTGCACAGAAAACTGAAATATATCAATTACTAAATCCCTGGATGATGCTGGAGCAATTCATTGTGAATCCATTATTTTATTTCTCATATGTGTTAATCACATCAGAGCAAAAAAGTACTTGAATCACAGAGATTAAAAACAAGACAGTCAACGAATTCAAAACTGAAGCAAAAGTCACTGTAATTTAAAACATGATAAAATAACAATTAACATAGTGACTAAAATAAGTATTCTCTGTGTGTCTATGGTAAGAATGTGTGTGCTTGTGTATTAAACAGAAATAATATACCACATAGAGAAATCTATTTCACATAAGATAAAAGGTCTGAGAGAAGATAACAGAGTAGGTATCAAGTAATTAGCTCTGGAGAAGATATTTCAAATGGACATAAAAAAAGTTGTGCTGAGTCAACAATATGGATAAGAAACAAAATGCAGTAATCCTTCAGCAGTGAATGTACATTCGCACTTTCTACTGGGCTCCAAAGAACTCAAAAGCAAAGAATATAACAGAAAAGTAATCTGATATGATCATAATGGCAGTTCCCATCAATACTGTATTGAGTATCTGTCACAACTTTGCTGGATATTCATTGAGGAAGAAATGCTAGAAATGAGAAAACTGAACCTGAATTTTGAAACCAGGCAAGAACTGGATATAGCTATTAGAACAAAGTAGAAATAAAAGAAAAGAAAAATATGAAGTGTCTATTACAGAAGAGATGAGATTTCTTCCGCCATCCAATTTATAATCTAGATCCTCAGACCAGGAAAAACCACAGGACTTAATGCTATATTCTCTGAATCTTCCTCCTCCAAGATGTCTGTCTAACAACAAAGATGGATCTAAAAGCATTCCCAATATACAAACCTGATCTTGTTGGGAAAATTGATAGCTTCCAGAATACCAGACAGATGTATTTCATACTAACAGTACTTCTGTCTAGCCTGTATTCAGTTTCATTCCTAGTGATGGATACTTTTCAAATAACATTTGGCATAGAAGAACTAGACAAACAGACCAGGAAAGGAGGTAGGCTTATTACCACATGATTACTTATCAGCGGACCTACATCTGTGAGAAGCATATTGGCTCTGCACAATAAATGCTGGTGGTTATCAACAATTAAACCAGCTTATGCACCAACTATGCATGTCAATCCATGTGCTTTGAAAAATAAGATGATTGACCTCTTGGATGAGGATTGTGCAATTATAACAAATATTCCGACAATATATTATTTTCTCATAATTTACTAATAGCTACAAATAGGTACAAAAAGGTTCGATTCATCTGAATGTTTGCTTCTAGCCAATAAAGAAATCCCATGCTATTCTTTTCCCCTTCCATGAAATCTGAAATGGTCTCTGATGGTTGGTCTGAGCCAGGAGCAGGGAAATTGTTCAGCCCTGGGAATTACAATAAAAATAATAAAGAACAAGACTGACTTCCTTTAATTTGCATAGTTTACTGGCATGGAACTAATATAATCTTTATTAATCTGATAGATGCCAAACAATATTTATTCTGCAATGCTCTTCTTCTGAGAGTGAAACCCTTATGGGTAATACATAATATGTAATTAGAAAAAAAATTCACATATACACATATGTTTAGCACTTGAAAAAAGGAAAATACAGTGATTGCTTGCATGGCTTCCTTCCTGTCTCAACACCTCAAGCAAATTTTTATTATCACTTGACATCACCCCATATACTTTTCAGAGGATATGCTTTCCACATTCAGAACTGGGTCATCAAGTTATAATAAATTTATTTTAGTCAGAAACTGATGAGTAACATTTTTCAGGCACTTGGGGCTGCCTGTCCTATCTATTCAGTCATCCATCCATCCATCTGTTCTTGAAGGACTACAGTATGGGTAGTGATGATATAACAATGACATCAGAAAGAGCACAGTTAAAATGTTTCATCTGTTTTGCTAGTTTACAAACTGTTAAAAAATATGATGGTCTAAAAAAAAACTACAGTTTGTTACCAACCCTTGATTTATGACCATGTTGTGTAATTGCCATTTGGGCACTTCACAACTGGCTTGTGACAAGCACAGTTTACAAAGAAGACAAAAATAAAAGTATAAGTTGCAGTCAGGTAATGTTTTGCTTAACCATAGTGGCTCACTTAATAACCGAAGGAGAAGTAAGGTTTTACGCCCATCATGGTTAGAGTTGCCAATTTTGTCAACACAACTTTAAGAATTCCATATATCTTAAAGTTGCAACTTTGAAGAATACTGGTTTAAATTCTTAGCTGTGCAAATTTTGAAACCAGTCTTTAATTCTAATAATTGTTCTGAAAAACTTATAAATAGTAGAATGCAATTATTTTTTCATCAAGTATAAAAAGATTTGAGATCCATTTGATGGGATTCACAATCTCCAATGAAAGGAATCTTTTCTATTGTAATTCTGTTAATATCTAAACATTTTCATAAGCTTGGCGTTAGTTGTTTAAAAAAGGGATATGCCATTTGATAGTATTTATAGGAACTTGTTCAAATGTTATAATTTATTGGAATAATAACAAGTGAGAAGTAATTTGGGTGTTCCTTTAGAAACAAACAAGGATATGGAGGAAGGTGATTGGCATCACACCAATTAGTCTTCCACCTAATCTCCATAAATTCAATATATGATTTGTAGATAATCAGTACATATGTTCTTATTGGTGATAAAACTATCCAAGCTCAAAATAATAATTTTGTCTGAATTATAGATTTAACCATATTACCATTCAAGTCAGTATTTTTAGTAATACAGTCTTATTCCTTCTACCTATTTGATTTCTACTGCACTGGGACTCCAAGGGAAAAGTCAAGGCAAGTGTACCAACTAGAATACATACTACATCATCATCATTGGCCACACTATCACCCACCACTCTCGTGAGTTCATTGAAGCCTGGCACTCTGCAAGCAATTCCATCAATAGACACATTGACCTCAGTACTGGTTCAGCCTGGTTCTCTCTGCCGCTCTGTTGTTGGAGCCACCAACCCACCCGGGCTCCCATACTCACCTTTATCCTCTGCTTTTGAAGCATAGCTGCTTTGCGTGGCACAACAGAGTGCCGTGCGGCAGCTGCTGAAGCAGCCGGGAGAGTGCAGGCTTGCAGGAGGTGAGTTGGAATGCCTCTGCGCCTGCACAAAGTATGAATTTGGTGTGTGTGCATGCGTGCAAAGCGCACCCACCAAGCCACATCCACCGAACCGGTGGTAAAACTTTTTGAATCTCACCACTGATTGACCTACTAACAGCCTATGAACCTCTCAGAATCCAAATCAACCACACAGTTAACCAGAGACAGCACTGACCCTCAACAAACCCAGGCAAGCCCTCCCCAGCCAGCACTTCACCTCCCAATGACTCTCACCTGATGTAACCTCCCCATCACAAGACTCATTACAAGACCCTCACTTGATACACCGACATCTGGCCCATTTCAAGATCTACTGACCACACAAAGCCCTTATAAACAGAAGAACACTAACATTCCCTAAACTCTGCTAAAGATGTTACCTAGCCTAGTAACAAAATGGTCATATACCAACCCACAAGCTCAAAGAACAAATCTTCATCCTACACCTGAGCTACAGATATTTGCCACTGTTGCATACATACTTTTCATGCAAGCTCTGATATTCAGAAATGTAACTACTGCTTAAATGTGGAACAACCTTCTTTATTTAAAAAAAAAACCCAATGCGTGTATATAGACTATGAGTAGGGCATGAATCAGTGTTTGCTCATCTGCAGTCTAAGTGAGCTAAAATAATTCTGAATTTGCCATGACAAATTATTAAAATATTACACTCTCAAAGGGCATAGACTGAAACATTTTGTTTGCTATTAAAGGCTCTGCCACTTCATGGATCACGCAGCCTTCAATACTATTCAAAAGTGCATTGAATCCAAAATGTGCCTTCTCCCACAACATCCAAACAATCCCAATGAAAGAAACAGTATTTTAAAAATATTTTTGCTGCCATCAGGCAGTTATTTGGGAGAGCCCCCTTGCAGATCCAGGATACCAGGAATGGCCATAAATAAGAACTGGTCTTCAAAAGTATAGTATAGTATTTTGTGACGACTTAAGAAGAAGTCACACTGTAGCATCTCTTGATTCTGAAGATTCACTCTACATGTATGTTCTCCTATACAACTGCTAGAGTTACATGTGGATGAATGTGATACAGTAACTACTGTGATTCTAATGTTGTCACATTTAGGCACCAAGGTTTAGTATTGCAATTGTGGAAGAATTACAAAAAGGTTGAAAAAGACAAGTACACGTTATCATTTAAGTTCATGGTGAGCTGTGAAGCCACAAATGTAAGGAAGGTTTGCAATTGTGGAAAAAGAAGGCAGGCTGTTTTAGGCAACTGTCCAGTCAATGTTGGCACACTGCACAGCTGTGCAGCTTGGAAGTTTTAAAATAGAAAGATGGTACAGCTGTTCACAAATACACAACTGTGGAAAAGCCTTGAGAATTAGGTTCCCCGAAAAATAGAAGACTGATCAACTCTTCCCACTGTGAACATCCTATTCTCAAATGTCTTCCCCTGGCTCAGTTTTGACCAGTTTTGATGGAGAAGAAATGTTGCAAAGCTTATTCTATTGCTTTGAAGGTGCTCCTAACAGGAAGAGTAATCACACAAAAAAGTAACCCAACATAATCCAGAAGTTATCATCAATAACAGCCTGTCTATCACAAAAGAGATTGAGAAACAAGAAGCTGAGGAGTTGCCTGCCATATAAAGACAGATGGCACAAACACTGAGCAAACCCTATGCTGTTCCTTCCCAGCAATTGGCTTAGCAATGTGGCTTTGGGTTCTTTTACCCTGCCGTGCATAGCTTGGCTTGCTTACTTGAGTAACTGCAAGCTACTGTTTTCCCAATCAGTTTTGCATAATCTTTAAAGCACAAGTGATGAGACTGAGCTCTAAATGAATTTGCAACAGAAGATTGCTGGTATTAGGAAATGTTCCATTCTTAAATATTACAATGTACATATTTTACCTGAAACACTATCCCAGAAAGATTTCCTTTACTTTCTTGAGACCTTAACCTTGCCTAATTCTAAATACCAGATTTACCACCCAATCTGTCTTACATATTGGCAAAAAATAAATAAATCAGAAAATAAAATACAAGCTGAATAGTCAAGACCTTGCTGATGATCCAAACTCTGTCAAGGACCTTGGAGTACTCATCTCTAACGATCTAAGTGCTAGAGCCCACTGTAATTACATAGCCAAAAAGGCATTAAGAGCTGTTAATCTAATCCTATGTAATTTTTTCTCTAGTAATATCACACAACTAACTAGAGCATACAAAACATTTGCTAGACCAATACTGAATACAATTCATCAGTCTGGAACCCACATTACATATCTGATATTAACACAGTTGAGAAAGTCCAGAAATATTTCACAAGAAGAGTTCTTCACTCCTCTACTTGTTGCAGAATATCTTATGCCACCAGACTTGAAATTCTAGACCTAGAAAACCTAGAACTATGCTGCCTTCGGTCTGATCTAAGTATAGTATATAAAATTATACATTGCAATGTCCTACCTGTCAATGAATACTTCAGCTTCAACCATAACAATGCAGGAGCACACAATGGATACAAACTCAAGGTTAACTGCACCAAACTTGATTGCAGGAAATACGACTTCAGCAACAGAGTGGTCAATGTCTGGAATACTCTACGTGACGCTATGGTTTCTTCCCCAAACCCCAAAAACTTTAACCTTAGACTGTCTACTATTGACCTCACCCCTTTCCTAAGAGGTCTGTAGGGGCATGCATATGCGCACCAACATGCCTACCATCCCTGTCCTATTGTTTCTTTTTTTATTTTTTTTATTTTTTTATTTTTCGTATAAGTATCCATTTCATGTATTCATAACTATGTTTATACTTATACCTGTTATCTTATAATTGCTTGACAAATAAAAATAAATAAATAAATAAAAATGTTTTACCATACTTTGTCAAATAAGCCACAATGTCCTCACGTATGAACCAAACTCTTTGCCCCAATTTACAAATTGCATTGGTTAGATTAATTCAAGAGTGCCTCTCACGTGTCTCTGTGGTTCACCTTAACTGTGTTTCATTAGATTACAATAATAATATGAAAAAAGAAATGGTTCAAGATGGAACAGCTTTCCGTTTCTTTGATTCATTTATATTTCAGCCATGTGAAAGTGAAGGGAAAAAAATATTTCCTCCAGCCCACATCATTCATAAATCTACTAACAATGAATATTTCTTGGGCCATCTTGCAGATTATTGCATGCCCTCTATACAAGCATAGTTTCTGCAAATCTTTATAAAACTGACAGAAATTCAGCTGTGGGGCAAAGCCAGTCACTATGAAAAGTCAAATGGGTATTAAAGTTCACTTAGCATACTGCAGTTCTGCTGGGTGGATTTGTGGCACAGCAGAAATGCCTGGTGGCCATAAAGAGGTTGGATGTCTGTATGAGTCCAAATTAAGGGGCATTTGTAAAGACTGTCAGCTAAAGATAAAAATAGCTGATAACTGAAATGAAACCCCTTTGCTGCTTTCTGCAATCTTAATGATAATCTTAACTATAGCCTAAGTTAAATCACCCTTGCCTAGTATTTCTGCTTTGTAAATAATGCCTAAATCTGTCTGGTCAGTTAATCCCCAATATGATGCTCTCCAGCTATGCTGGTCCCCACCACTACCACCCAAATTTTCCCAATTGTACAATCAACTGGCTGATATTTACTAATAGGTCTATTGGTTCATTAGATTTGGACCATGCCATTGTCTAGGACAGGGGTGTCAAACTCAGTTTTATTGAGGGCACATCAGGGTTGTGTTTGACCTTGGGAGGGGAACTGGGGGGAGGGAGCGTGGACAGAGTGGGCATGGGCAGCTCAATATCTCTTGCCTTTGGTGGCCCGAGTGCTCCCAAGCTCCATTTCTGGCTGTGACAGCCTCCTGCAACCCTCTGACAAGGAAAATGGAGTTTGGGAGGGCTGCACATGGCCCACCCAAGCTCCATTTTCTCTGGCAGAGGCACCATGGGTTGGTACTTCACTGTTTCCAGGGTGGCCCCATGGGCAGATCTAACCATCCCGTGGGCCAGATCTGGCCCCCAGGCATTGAGTTTGATACCCCTGGTCTAGGAGCTGAAAACAGCAATGCATTATCTCCCCCACCCCTCATTATTTCCCCAAAATAATCCTATGAAGTATACCAGGATGAAAGACAATCACTTAAAATTATCCAATGACTTCCATAGCTAAGGGTAGATTCAAATCTGGGCTTCCCAGCATCTTAAAACCATTACACCACTGACATTCCTCTTTTTGCTTACATTTCACAATGTTGAGGGCAGCAAGTTTGATTTGCTCAACTGAGGCAGGATACATGGTATTCAATAAATATACTAGAATCAATCTCTTATTATTAAACATATTGAAATAGCAGCATTTTCTATTTCCATGTTTGCTTTTAATAATGAATTATTGTCATAATATCTTTTAAATCAGTCTCAGCCCCACTAGATAGACCAGACCAGGAAATCAACTCCACAACAAAGTAAAACTACTTTTATGGAGATTAGCTATAACAACAGACTGCTATATCACCCACCCACATCCCAAAATTCTTATATTCCAGGAAATTAGGGAGGCTTCTGCCTGAGCTGCTTCTGAATATTATCTTATTCCCCAATGCTCAATGGTCCAGCTCCCTCTGCCTAGGTACAGGATAATAAAAACAAGGACAAATAGGCTGAAAAACAGCTTCTATCCCAGGACAGTAACTCTACTGAATTCTACTGTATAGTGCAATACTAATGCGATATCCAGGGTTTTCAATTCAATGTACAGAATGTGAATGATGTGTGTTTAGGTTTATTTCTATAGTCATAATGTACACTGAAGATGGCATTTAATTTCATTGTACGAGGTGCAAAGACAATGAAGTAAACTAAACTAAACTAATGGTTGTTTTCTGTTCCTATCAAACATCTTTATTCTATGCAATCACAATAATCTCAGGACTTTCAGGCTTCTTCAAGAACCAAAATATGATTTGATGATTTGGGCCTTAGAGCACCATTATGGATTTCAAGCCTTCATCTTCCTGCTCACCTTGCTAACTGAGGTTTAGTTACTAAGTCATGGTTACAGGAGATTTACAAAATCCTCAAGAATAGCTAGAAGAATTTTGTGTATGGTTCATTCCACTTTAAGGTCCTAGCTGTAAAAAAGATGGGAGTTTAAATCTCAACATTTTCACTTCCCTTTTTCTCCACTGCCTTTGGCCTACTGAGGAATTTGGGTTTTAACAGCCATCTATGACCTTGTAAGCTGGAAATGTAGACATTACATATTGTCTTGTAATATACAACATACTACTAAGAATTGAGGCCTCTTGAACTATGGTGCTGGAGAAGACTCCTGTGAGTCTCTTGAACTGCAAGGCAACCAAACCGGTCAGTCCTAGAGGAGATCAACCCTGACTGCTCTTTAGAAGGCCAGATCCTGAAGATGAAACTCAAATACTTTGGCCACCTAATGAGAAGGAAGGATTTCCCACCTAATGCTGGGAAAGATTGAGGGCAATAGAAGAAGGGACGACAGAGAATGAGGTGGCTAGATGGAGTCACTGAAGTAGTTGGTGTGAGGTTAAATGGACTCCAGAAGATGATAGAGGACAGGAAGGCCTGGAGGAACGTTGTCCATGGGGTCGTGGTGGGTTGGACATGACTTTGCAACTAACAACAACAACAATTATAAAGTCTGATTAACCAACTATAGTTGCTATCAGGGGTGGGATCTGACTGGTGTAACTACCGGTGATTTGCATTTTGCGTGCGCATGTGGAACGTCATAAGCTATGCTGCCCGAACAGCTGAGCAGCACTGCATGCAGATATGCAGCATTAAAAAAAGCACTATTTTCCTGCTTTTTCAACTGCAGCTGTGCCGCACAAAGCAGCTGAGGTTGAAAAAGCAGGAAATAAAGCTCAGGTAAGAGCCCAGGTGGATGGGCGGGCTAAAACAGCAGCAGACACAGAACTGGTCCTGTGTCTGCTGCTCTTCAGAGCTACCAGTTCTACAGAGCCAGACAGAACCGGTAGAATCCCACCCCTAGTTGCTGTGCTCATATAACATGCTATATTTCCCTAGAAATAAACCTATTATGGCCTAAAAGGACGGCATGATTCACTAAAGATATAAAGACTATAGTTGGATTCTAAAACATGCTGCTATATACTGTACCATAAATTATCCAACTCCAAGTCTTCCCTGCCATGTTGTGTGAACCAAGACATTCAGGCCTTTGGTACATTTTCAAAAGGCTCCATTCCTACAGATACACAGAACTTATTAAAGCTACACTCTTTGACAGCATCCAAATAAGAGTCAGATTGGATGAAAGAAAGGCATTTCCTTATGCATTCAACCAGCCAATAATTTATTTGCCAAGCGATTATAAGATAACAGGTGTAAGTATAAACATAGTTAGGAATACATGAAATGGATACATATAAGAAAAAAGAAACAATAGGGCAGGGACGGTATGCACATTGGTGCGCTTATGCACTCCCCCTATAGACCTCTTAGGAAAGGGGTGAGGTCAATAGTAGACAGTCTAAGGTTAAAGTTTTTGAGGTTTGGGGAAGAAACCACAGAGTCAGGTAGAGTATTCCAGACATTTACCACTCTGTTACTGAAGTTGTATTTCCTGCAATCAAGTTTGGTGCAGTTAACCTTGAGTTTGTATCTATTATGTGTTCTTGTATTGTTATGGTTGAAGCTGAAGTTTTTATTGACAGGTAGGACATTGCAATGTATGATTTTATATACCATACTTAGATCAGACCGAAGGCTGCGTCGTTCTAGGTTGTCTAGGTCTAAAATTTCAAGTCTGGCGGTAGGGAAGTCTGTGCTGGGTTGTGAGGCGGGAGTGACCATATAGGAAACAATGTTTTGAGGGATAAGGAGCTATTTATTTCAGATACATACTCTGAACAGCTTTTATGACCCCATTTGTTACCAAATTGTGAGCCCAAAGGAAGTTCAAGGAAATTCCTTGAAGATGTTAGGAGCTTCTCAAATACATGGGGATACCGAGCATATGGAGAAAAATAAAAGAAAGAACTCCATCATTTTAAAATGTTATTTTTAAAAAATGCAAGTGGACCTTTTAAATATTAAGAAAAAATGCATGTGTGGAGCTTTCAGTCAAATATTTTATACCAATTAAAAGCCTACGGGTACGTAATTGAAGAAAGAGAGGATCGGAAAAGAGCAATACACTTGACTGCCAACCTTTCTAAGCACTTAAGAGCGAATAGAATTTCACATCTTCTAACTTTTGAAAGGAAAAAAAACAGGTTTGCAAAATATCCTGGGAACAAACACTGAGCAAAATCATGATGAGCTAAAGAAGCCTCCAAGTATAATATACCAGTAGCTAAGAGTTTCTGTATGTGTATGTGTGTGAAGACTTCCACACATCCACCTTTCTAATTCCCCCGCTTGTGTGTACAGCAGACAAAGAAAATATGCACCACCTTCTGCAAAGCCTCGATGATTCCTGTTCCTTGCATTTTTTTCATACCTATGTTCAGAAATAACAACTCCTTTAAGCAAATACACACCTTCCAATTAATTATAATTCACAAAACCCACAAAAGATTTGCAGGAAGAAACCCAGCAAACCATATGGTTTACTAATGTGTAAACTGCTGTTGAGCATGCCAATTCATTTCTGCCTTTTCTAATTAAAACCATCCTAAAACTAAAATTTCAGAGCTAGAGTGCTATTCATTCCTTTTCAGCCAATGCGATAGGGAGTGGGAGGAAAGATAATCTTCCATATCATCTCATCTACTTAACTCCCCACCACCATCTCTAAACTGCAACCCAAAATACTGTTCACGTTAACTTTGAGTGTTATAATGAGTTCCTTTCCTATGAATGTACTGCCATAAAAAATATTTAAAATTCTGATGACTCAGACGCTGAGTCTCTTTCTCCTGATGCCTTTCTCCTAATCACCATAGGGTGATGATGTTGCAACAATGAATGGAAGCACAAGGTATGTGGTGAGTTCAGAGAGCTGCAAAGATATTACTCAACTTGTCATATACCACACAAACAACATATCTGGCAAATGATGGCTTTATTTCCTACTGAAAGAGTCATCATTCCTTTTCTGGCATTAACTTTTCTGAGCTCCATGTCTATTCTCAGCTATCCCCACTAACAACGACCTCAATAGCTCCCCAGATCATGAGTAATATAAAGAAGGAACTGTTAGTACTTGGTAGATGATACAATGCTGTCATTTTGGCTCCAGGTATTCCCAGTTATATATAACAGACTGGCAATGACTGCAGTCCAAATTCCACACTCTTTTTCTCAGAACAGTATATACAAGTCTCTCTCAATCTTTATGTAGATGATACAATGGGTTTGTGTGTGGGAGTGGGTGAGTGGGCAGGTGTTTTGAATACAATCCTCTAGGTGAGCTCTAAACCCAGATCTACAAAGTTTTTGCTAAAGTCAAGAAGAAACAAAGGCCTTCCTTGCATTCATTTCTTTGGTTGAAGTTAATTCATGATGCCTGATACAACTCAGATGGGGATGTTGACTCTGGTTAAGAAACAGTCAGATATTGGATATTCCTGAGCAATCTCAATAGTTTGGGTGTCCTCCATATAGATAAATATAAAGCTAAATTTTCTTTATAACATGCCTTTTTTCCAAGAATAAAATGTGATGGATATAAGACTCATTCCCTATTAATTCCTTACAAAAACAACCCAGTAATGGGGAATATAAACAGGGAAGCTGGCAGTAACTAGCTTAATCTTTTTAACTTAGAACCCTTGATCAGTTATAGACCCTGCTAAATAAAATTGGCAGGCAGATAAGGCTGAGTTAACACTCAGAAATTGCCAGAAATGTGCCTTTTTGTCCAGAAATCTTTACTCGTACATTCTATTTACCCTAGAATATTACTAAAAATAATAATTTGTTAAAATTATTTTGCAATAAATGCACAGACTGAATGACTTTTCCCCCTCTTTTGAAATAAAATTCCTTTACAAATGATAGCAACATGTATAGAAAAGACTCATACTGCATGTCGAACCATGGGTAGTTCACATAATTACCATTAAGGCACTTAAATCTGACTTACTACCTTCTTCCTCAGATGCAATTTATCTCCCAAAGTTCTGCTATGCTATTCATCCGAGATAAACATGGCAGACATTCATTGCTTTGGAGTTGTGTTAACCTCAGAGTTTCACTTAAAATAAATTATGGGTCCACTCTATGCTGATGCAATCTGGAAATAGTGGATATAACGAAGGATCCATGGACAAATGGCTTAATAGTTGCCCTAGAGAAAGAAAGCAGCAGACCATAAGCATCACTGGTTTCATAGGTTCTGCTTAGTATTCTTTCTCGTCCTTTCCCACGCTTTCTGGGAAAATACTTGACATCTGATTGTGTAAAAATTGAGGGTATCAGGCTTCAGGAAAGATTCAGAGAAAGTTGAACAAATTGCATAAAGCAGCGCAACAAAGAGATCAGGGGACTGGATGCTATCTTCTAAGGAGTGACTGAACAAACTTGGATAAGCTTAGCCTTAACAAAGGTCACCTGAGAAAGAATATGAAACACCACTTTTCAAGTCCCTGAAGTGACGTCACACAAAATCACCCCAGAGTTGTGGATGCAGAATAATTGTCTTAAGTTACAGAAAGGCAGATTCCACTGAATGTTTGAAAATCTAACAGCAAAGGGAGGTGACAAGCTATTCTTCATTCAAGCTAAAAGGTCATTGATTAGAGATGCTTTAATCTGAATTTAATTGAATTTGGACTGCACAGAATAGGGGTTGGGCTTGATGGCCTAAATGGCTCTTTCCAACTATCTGATTCTATAATTTTATTTGAATTAAATATGAACAGATACAATTTGGAGAAATTAAAATAGATATGTACATTTGTAAAGCATCTGTTTTTAAAGAAATAAAGATCAGCTCAATAAGGTTTCTGTCTTTTTTTTTTTTAACCCAGAGTTCTAATTGTCTTAAGAGCTGCATTAAAGTTATAATCAAGCGTTAACAGTTGGCAAGCTAAGGCACAGAGAATAGATAGAAGAGTTATGATTAACCATGTATAGCAACTGGAAAATTTGGGGACAAAGGAATAGTTTAATGAACTATTCCCATCCTTACTTTACCGGGTTATTAATTGTGTAAACTATATGCAGTCTGATGCTCTTCAGACATTTTGAATTTCAATTAAATCTATTGTGACCCAGATTCAAATACACTTTCAGACATAGAGGTTTTCTCAGAAAGATGATATATATTGACCTGAGGCCCAGGAGGAAAAACAGAATATAAATAATAACAACTTCCATTAACTGGCAGCACGTTTTAAAAGCTATTGACAAACTAGAGCAGGACCAGAAACAAGCAACCAAAATGCTAAGAGGCCTGGAAAGTATAGCTTAAAACAGGTGTCAAACTCAATTTCACTGAGGGCCACGTCAGGGTTGTGTTTGACCTTGGGGAGCCAGGGTAGGTCTGGCCAGAACGGATGAGGCCAGCTCAATGTCACTTATGTCAGGGGTGCCTGTGGTGGCCCAAGCGCTCTGCCAGAGAAAAAGGGGTCCTGATCTCCGTTTCTGGCTGCAAAGGCCTCCTGCAAGCCTCTGCCAGTGAAAATGGTGCTCGGGGGCCTGTTTTTGCTGGTGGAGACACTACAGGCTGGTCCCTCACTGTTTCCAGGATGACCCCGCGGGCCAGATCTAAGCACCCCATGGGTCAATCCCAGCCCGCAAGCCTTGAGTTTGATACCCCTGGCTTAAAAGGAACAGTTGAAGGTACTGAGCATGCTTAGTTTGCAGCAAAGAAGACTGTGGAGAGACATGGCAGCTGTCTTGAAATATCTGAAGCACCACCATGTAAGAGAGGGCACATGATTGTTCAGAGTTGTTCCAGAAGATAGGAAAAAGAAAAATTAGATTTAAATTACAAAGAGGTAGGTTTGGTTAGATAGCAGGAATCATTTCTAATGTAAGAACTGTTCAACAATGAAAGAGATTGCCCTGGGAGATGGACGCTATTTCAGAGGCTGGATAGCCATCTGTTGAGATGCAATAGTGGCTCATTCCTGCAAAAGGCAGGGTTTGGATTAGATAATCTCCAAGATACCTTTCAATCCTTCCATTCTATGATTCATTGTATGACTCAACTCCAGTCAGCATACCATAGCAAATGATTGTGAGAATGGTGGGCCAAAACATCTGGAACAAATCAATTAACTTATTCCCAGCATACTTAGCCCAATTTCTTCATAAAGATGTTTTCTGCACATCTGCATTGAGTAACCCATTAAATAAAAATATAGAGCAGCAAAAAAGGCTTTTAAAATATTTAAACTAAAAAAACAATTGCAAGCATGAGGCTTTCTTCCCAAGGCTACACACAGTGGCTTCCTTGCAAGACTTGGGGGAAATGGTGAGTTGGCCATAGCAAGTTGGCTGAGGCCTCGTTGTATACTGCCCCCATGCTGTTAGAGATTAGAAATGCTCTTCGAAAAAGTATTCCTGCTGCGATTTCCTGATGATTTAATCCTAGCTCCAAACATTCGTGGAGACCTTGATCATTCCAAATGGTTTTCAGTACATTTTTTAATCTTATTAATGCCAACAACACAAACCACTGAAATCATGTTTGAAGAAAAGCAAGATTCAGAAACAGTAAGCATTTCCCTGGCATCAGCTTTCTTATAGGTGTGATTTGTACCATTGCTGATTATTGATGCTGAAATTTAAATATATTTTGGCTTGGCTGAATGGATTTTCTTTAGGGATCATGCTAACTAGTTGCTTCGCATCAGGATCATTTGAGCAAGGGGTTATGGGAATTCTTGATCAATAGCAACTAAGTCTAAGGAGTCTGTTACAATACTTGTGGCAAGACAAGAAATAGATCAAACTTATCAGCTGGTCAGAGATGACCATCTGTAGAGAGACAAATTATGCTGAGGGACACTACATCATACCCCATCCTTTTTGGGTTTGCGCCATGATGTCATACCAAAGTACTCAAGAGATGGATCTTGCAACATTACATCCTGACACATCCTTACCCTGGCACATTTTTTATCCCATTGGTGAAACCTCCTTGCTACAAATGCCCTTGCAGTCAGAGCATTCCACTTAGGCAATTGGAGTAAGAGACACTGCTTTGCTCTTTGCATGATTCATTTTTAATTTGCTATTTTTATTGCCAGCATTCACAATGAGATTATATTTATATCCAATTTCCCAATGATCCAAATATTTGTTATGTTTTATATTGTGGGAGAAATCTTCCCATCATTCTCCCACCAGGTCCCTTGATACTCCTCTGACACTGGGGTTTCCAATACCAGCTTGACAGCCCCAACAGGAAGGAAGACACAAGTGAATTCCATTTCTAACTGACCTCCAGCAGGGCAAATGCAAGGATCCTCCAACCCAAAATGCAGATTATCTTACTCTAGTTTTGCCCTTCCCTTACAGCAGGGGTGGAAAACCATGGCCCTTTGCCTTGTGGACTTCAACTCCCAGAATTCCTGAGCCAACCAGTATGGGTTATTAATAAGCATTAATAAGGCCATGGTTCCCCATCCCTGCCTTACAGTCACACCTTCCTTAATTATAAACGGCCACCATTTCCCATATCAATATGGGCAATTGCTAAATCATATCTGAAATTCAGAAAATCTGACTTTTTGGCTGGCATTAGTGGCTGCCTAGATTTTGCATCCCAGATCTGGTCTTGATTGATTATGTGCCATCAAGTAATTCTGCTATAAGAGTGGTACAGTTAGAGGTGGAGAGGCCTAG
>NW_028262510.1:0-25000 GCF_049901715.1 Pseudonaja textilis | reverse complement strand
TCAGGTGGGATCATAAGTTGAGGACTACCTGAAGACTGTTTAAATTTGATGTATTTGATACTTCCCAAAATGTGTATTCTTCTTGCTGGTCTTTGGTACTTTGCTTTGTTTGAGGAAAATGCTTTTAATCTTACTCATGGCAAAACAACTTCAACTGAAGCCTTCGGTTCTTGGTTGCCATTCAAGGGGAAGGGAAGAAAGCATGGGGGGGCACGACGACTCAGGAATGTGGTGCCTCAGCCAGCTAGTCACAATATCTCCCAGTGGCATGTGAACCAAGGTCATTCCAACAGACATTTGTCAAAGTTGAGCGGGAACCTACCCCTGGACTGATTGGCCCATGTGACCTGAGGGATAAAGTGCGGTTGGGAAATCTTATCCCTGAGCACGGGAATAATTTAGAGCTAGCTTCACCTTTCTAAGTGCCAATAAAAGATCTCTTGAGCCTGCAAACAGTCCTGACTCCCTGAGTTCTTTACTCAGAATGATGACATAAATGAAATTATTAAAAATAACAGTAATACAGCTATTTATATTTATTATTTAGCTATAATATAAATAATATTCAGCTACACATGAGTGTGGGCCAGCTGAAAATTCGGGATCCAAATGCATACTCTGAAAGAGGATCTTAAAGGTGAATATTTATTTGAAGCCAGAACTTTTCCTTTAAGATTAATGGATAAACAATTAGAAAAGAAAAACAAGGAAGGTTATTTAAATGTGAGCAATCAGCACAGTGAGTTTACTGTAAACACAAAAGTAGGAAGATTCAATGGCTGGTAAAGTTAACATTTTCCTGAAATGGATAAATTAATTTATTTGATTAGATTACATTTATTGCCAACTGGAAGTCTCTAATGGACATTTCTGGAAAAAATGAACTTGTGACTTACAGTTTTGATGATTAGATAGGATAGATTATAGAAAGAAGAGTAATATAATATTACTTTGGAGAGAGGTTAAATATATATTTGTACTTATAACTGCTGTGAAGAATACTGGAAGCTACTTTATACCTTTTCCTTTCTTTTCTATTTCTCCTTTTTTTCCTTTACCTGCATCTTTTTTTCTATGATATTTCTTTTTTCTTATTTTCAATTAGTTTGTGTTAGTTTTCATCTTCTTGCTTAAAACTTTTACTAAAATTATAAGTGAGATTGAAATATAGAGTTACAAAAGACAAAATATGTTTTTCCTTCTTTTCTTTTCCTTCATTTAAGGAACTCTTGCAAGAGAACTATGGTGAAGAGGCAAAGTTGATTTATGATCTGGAAGATCAAGGAGGAGAGATGCTGTCTCTTCGATATGACTTAACTGTATCCTAACAAAAATTCTAACTTGCAAGAACCATTTTTTTAAAGATAGATTGTCTCTGGCAGAATTGTGGAATAACAATAGATTGCTGCATGACTCATAACAGTAATTGAAGACAGGCCACAAATTGCAAGGGATTCAGAAGAAGCTTCCTCTTTCTAGTTGATTTGTGAGCATATCAGATCAGAACTCTTATTTACATTGTTAGCCAGGATGTTCTCATTCACAATTTAGTGGTGAAACTCTGTAATATAAACATCATGAACCAGTGCAGTATGTCATCTTATGTACAAGTCTTTGAAACCATTGAGAAGATATAGAGAATTCTTTCTACATATGGTTAGTCCTCAGTTGAGCCAAGAATTAAGGTCATAAGTCGATGCATGATTTTTTGGACATTTTTTGCAGTGGTTGTTAAATTAACACTGCAATCATTAAATGAATGTTGTGGTCATTAAAACATGATCTGAGCCTATATGAGATTTTATACACCAATATTACATCTTAAATTTGTCACTCAAAAAGTCTGGAAATGTAGCCATACTGATGTCACTGGATGGATTACTAGCACTTGAAAACTAGGTGTGGGTTTGTTTTTTGGTTTGCTAGTTTGTTTTTTGTGAAAAAGTAAAATATTTTGCAGGTAGAAAAAAATTGCCCATTGTTTGCTTACTTTCTGTGCTATAGGCAAGTTTTCTTAACTATGTTTCTAGGTGCCATTTGCTCGTTTCTTAGCTATGAACAAAATTAAACGATGTAAACGTTACCACATTGCAAAAGTCTATAGGCGTGATAGTCCGTCCATAAAGAGAGGACGCTTCAGGGAGTTTATCCAGTGTGTGAGTATCTGCAGGTTTTTCCACTTTGGGGAGTCAAAACAAAAAGGCAGATAAGCTGTCTTCTTTCTTTGACCTTTAAATTGAACTTGTCAAAGAAGCAGAGAATTCCATGTCTGAAATATGGAAATGAGTGAATGCTTTGTGAGATGGGGTACATACATATGTTACTTCACACTTCAGGAAAATAGGATTTAATCACTAAGTACTTCAGTTATTCAATTTACCTAGTTTATTTGGAGATTTTTAAAAGCTACTTTCTGTATTCCAGGATTTTGACATTGCTGGCCAATATGATCCTATGATTCCTGATGCAGAATGTTTGAAAGTCATGTATGAGATCTTAACTGCCCTGCAAGTTGGAGATTTCCTTATCAAAGTAAGAAAAGCTGGCTGTTTCTTAATCTAAATGGACTTCTGTTATGAACTCTTACCTATTAAAAAATCTGCAGGGTGCATTTATTTTTTAATCTCTTTTTTATTTCTGCTGTTTCCCCCAGATCAATGACAGGCGCATTTTGCAAGGGATCTTTACAATATGTGGTATTCCAGAAATCAAATTTGAAAGGATTTGTTCAACTCTTGACAAATTGGATAAGGTTAAGTATCTTCAGTTTGATCTTGGTGGGTTTGTAGGAGAGGCAATAAAGTGAATTGGTAAAGTAGAGGAGGGGAAGAATATAATAATTTGTGTATTTGATCATATATTCGAAAGGTAGCAGGAAATGCATGCATAAGGGAACATGGAATAGATAGGATATGTATATGGAAATGTGAGGGCACATGAGGGATCGAATAATAACTGAATATGTGATGAAAGTATGTATGTAGCATGTTTGTGCGTGAGAAAATTTGTGGTTGTGCATATGGAAGGGGAGTAAGGAATGCAGCCATCGAAGTACTTATTTGAAGTGCGGTTTTGTGAATTAGCACTACTAGACTCAGCAGGTATATGCCTCAATCAATAGGATTTGTTTGGATTCAGGCACATATGAACATACAAGCCTTAGTATGGCCCTTGGCTCTGAAAATGTTACCCATTCATGGGGTATGCATTAAATAAAAATAGGTAATTATTTTACTTGGATCCTGTTAAATTGCATTCCCTATGTCTGTACGTCATGCATGTTGAAAAAAATTGTCAGTTTAAATTATCTGCTTTTTGAGCAAAGAAATGCATTAGCCAAAAGATGAATTATTTAACCTTATTTAAATTATCTTTAATTATTAAAGATAATGCATTCCTCCCCCACTTCTTCCACAGATCTCATGGGAGGAAGTGAAAAATGAAATGATCCTAGAGGATGGTATTTCTCCTGAGTGTGTCAATTGTATTAGTGAATATGTTCAACTTCATGGTGAGTATCAGTATAGGCATTCTGTAATGTGTTAATAATTAATCTCTAGTTGGAGTAAGATTGACTATGCTCCTGTGGATATTTTGTGGGAAGTATTCTTTATGTTTTGTGTTCCAAACTTTAGATTCAATTTAAGTTGAAATAATGTTGAGTTAGTATTGTAATTGCAAGCTTTACTGAAAGTGATAGAAAACAATGTAAGTATATCTTCCGTTTTTATATGCATCTTTTTCTGCAGGGGGACCAGATCTCATTGAGAAGCTTCTCAAGGATCCAAAACTGGCACAGAACAGATTGGCTATGGAAGGACTGGAGGACATGAAATTGCTATTTGAATACCTTACTCTGTTTGGCATCATAGATCAGGTGAATTGGAATGTGATATTTAAAGTAAATATAAGTGATCTGTGGCAGTCTAATACTTTCCTACTAAAAGCCCTCTCGTCCTGTTTCACAGGTCTCCTTACATCTGAGTCTGGCTCGTGGTCTGGCTTATTACACTGGAGTCATTTATGAGGCTGTTTTATTGTGCCAAAAGCATAGCCGCCTAAATGAGTCTCTTAGCTTAACAAGTGTGGCTGGAGGTGGACGCTATGATGAGCTTGTAGCAAAGTTTGATTCAAAAGGACATAAAGTACCTTGCGTTGGACTCAGTATTGGTGTTGAAAGGCTCTTCTCTATCATAGAGCAGAATAATGAGGTAAGGTCTTTTAATCAGAAGATTTAAATAAGTAAGAGTTCAGGGTTGTGCATAGGGATCAGAATACAAATGCAGAAGTGTAGATGTGAAATGCATTTATAGGATAGGAAATAAAAGAGATGCAGGGACTCTAGTTGGTTGTTGGGGGTGGAATGAGGGATAGCACAGCCCCAACTCTTCAAGCACTGAAGCTTCCCCATTAGTATTTTAAAATATTCCTCAGAGTTTGGCCTCCCTGCCTGCTTTCCTGTTCTGTGCTTTGAGACCTGGCTATGGCATATAACAAAGCCTCTGGTCAGGGACCAGCCATGTGTAATTAGGCCTTTTCCACTCTTCCTGGCAGCAAACCAACTCTGTAGATTTTCTTTGGAAAAAAGCTGCGCAAAAAGACTCAGTTGGAAAGATTACATCCTATTGATATCACAAGACTACGGTCAATCTGAAATAGTCCAAGTCTCATTTCATTGTGGCTGGGAATTCTGGGAATTGAAATTCACATTTCTTAAAGTTGCTCAGGTTGAGAAAAACTTCTCTAGGAGTGATAGAAGAGTCTAGTGGTCTTATAGAAGAAAAAGGGAGTGGTGGCACTCTTTTCCTAAAGGCAATTTGAACAGGTGCCCAGCTGCCTCTTTAGGAGACAATGAGCCAGGCTTTTCCAGTTTAATCGTAGATTTTTGTCTGGATCATAATATGTTTAGTCCAGTATCACCCATCATTGCATCTTGAATTGCATTATTTCATTTTGTGAGAAGAAAGAATTATTCCTGTAAAAGACAGCAATGTTAATGCCATATTTAGTCCTCATTTAAGCTAAGAAGCTCTAATGAGATATTGTAAGACATTGTGTAAGAAGTGCTCTGTATTACAATAACAAGACTATAAATGTTTTGCGCATTCTGGTCAAGATAGATAGCTGGCAAGTCCTAGATAGCTTGCAAGTCATGGAAAGATAGTTGGCAGGTTGAGCTGTCCAGTTATACTAAAATTAATAAGTTGACAATAAACTGGGTTTGCCAAGAGGATGGAGATTACGGGGAATGGATAAACAGATGGGATGGAGTTTCTGGGAAGAGGCCGGGGTCCACTCATAAAATAACCAATTAAGTTAAAGGGGGAATAACCAGGGCTGAGGCTTTGAAACAATATTTAACAATCATGTGTTCCTATGTAAAGATGTCCTCCTTGGCTCTGTCATATGAGCATGGAGGTCCCTTTTGAAAAAACTCAATAAAGCTTTTTATTATTGTTCAGTCTCCTGGTACATTCACACCTAAAGGGTTAACTCCTAAAGGTTAATTTCACACGTTTTTTTCTTAGCAACTACTAGCTCAGACCACCTGTTCAACAAGAGATCTTTATCAGTGCAATTTGAATCAGAACTGCCCTCTCTTGCTTGTTCTCAATCTCCGTGATCAATCCCCCATATTACAGGAAATCTGTAACTGAAAGTGGGAACTCTGCTCCTAAGAAGTCCTATGGTGTGACATTACACAGGCATGCTGACTTACAATAGCAGTTCTGGCAGTCCCAGTTCAGTAGTGGGGTTCAATTTTTTTTACTATCAGTTCTGTGGGTGTGGCTTGGTGGGCGTCACGTGGCTTGGTGGCTGTGGCAGGGGAAGGATACTGCAAAATCTCCATTCCCTCCCCCCTCCTGGGGGAAGGATACTGTAAAATCTCCATTCTCTCCTCACCCCACTAACCTGCTTTCCAGCTTCGTTCTCCTGTGCAGGGCAACAAAAGAAGACCCAGCTGGTCAGCTGGGACTTAGGAGGCAGAGAATAGATGAGGGCGGGGCCAGTCAGAGGTAGTATTCCGAACTATTCAAAATTTCCGCTACCAGTTCTCTGAACTACTCAAAATTTCCGCTACCAGTTCTCCAGAACTGGTCAGAACCTGCTGAATATCACCTCTGTCCCAGTTGCTATTGTTAGGTGAATCCTGAGCAACTGCAGCCTTCCAGTCATGTGGTCACAATTTGTGATCTCTGCTGGCTTGTCTACTTTCTTGTCAGAAGGCAGCAATGAAGGTCACAAGTAGTGAACACACAATTTCAGAAAGCTGTAATGTAATGTAGGCCCTAATTGAGAGCATGTGTCAGCAGGGACAATGCAACAGCCATAACTATGAGTTCTAAGTAACCCTTGTTTAGCACTATTGTAACTTTGAATGGTCACTAAATGAAGACAAGTATTCATTTGAACAAGTATTACCCATAGCCAATTGATAGTTGAGTGCTAAGAGAAGCTCTAGAAAAATAATAATGGAATGAAAACAAAGAAATTAAGACTGATCATCCATGAGACTGTGCTGCTCCAACTCAGCTGCCATATTAAAGAGGTTCATGTAATTTCATTTTCTTGATCGTTCTTTAGAGGCCTTGATTCCTTAAGTATTTTAATAAAACTTGCACAGTTATGGAATTCTTTGAAAGAAATTAGATATTTGTAAGCAGTCATAGCTCAGAAATTCAATTACTGAATCACTTGTTAAAATAACAATAAAATAAGATTGCTTAGAGCAGGTGTCGCCAACTTTTTGGACCTCAGGAACCACCAAACTCATAATTTTAAATCCCGTGGACCAGAGACCCTGGGAAAATCCCCCCAAAAGTCTGCAGGAAAATTCCCCACCCAGTTTTCCTACCGATCAATCATTCTTTATTTGGGATCGCAGGATACCATCTCCAGCTCCGTTCTCGGGGAGAGAGAGAAAGAGACTTTTGGCTTCATGCAAGGAAAGTAGCAGAAGCAGCAGAAGTCTTTCTTTCTCTCCCCAAACTCCGCCAGGAGTGAGTCTTTATGAGTCGTGTTGCACCGGTGCAGCCTCTTGGAGCAGGATGCCTTGCAGGATCCCAAAGATTCATTTCTGGTGGAACTTGGGGGAGAGAAAGAAAGACTTTTGTTGCTTTCCTTGTGTGTGCAGCCAAAAGCAGAAGAAAGCGGAAAGAAGCAGCCCGGTGGCCAGGCCAAGCGCATGGGGCAAGTTCCCCCCTCCTCTGCCCTTTCCCCCCCTTCCCTCACTACCTCGTGTTGTTCCCAATGCAAGTGATGCAAGCCTTGTGTTACCGCGGGCCATGTGGGCGGCGCAACCTTGTGTTCCCGCTCAGCCTGGATTATTTTGGGAGGTGCTTTGGGGGTGACATTTCTCTGCGGACCACCAAAATTTTCTCGCAGACCACCAGTGGTCCCCAGCCCACTGTTGGTGACCACTGTCTTAGAGTATGTTATTCCCATTTTTCTAATCTATTCCAATCTTAACTTTTTTAAAAAAGTCTTATTTCTTATTCTAACATTATAGATATTTACATTGCATCCAGATTAATTTACAAGCTGTTGGGTTTAAATTTTGCAATTAAAAAACTCCTTAATATAAAAGATCCATTGGGCAAGCAGGATTCCCAGACCATAGTAACGGGCAGAGAAGCAGTAGGTGGTATAGAGACTGGCTAGGCAAATGGGCACTAGACAAAGTAAATGAGAACAAAGCAAGAAAGGGGGAAATGATACTAAAAAATAGGATGAGATGGATCATCATTCATTTAAAGAACAATTTTAATTTTTAAAAAGTTTAAAAAGCACTATTCTGGTAAATATTCTTAAAAGCATTGTCCTTTATTATCTAGGATGCAGTTCACCTGCCCCTCTAAATAATTCAGAGTAAATGAATTGATGTTAACCCCGCTAGGTCTCCAAACTGTGGCCTGTGGGCTACATCTAGCTCTCTGGAAAGTTCCTTTTGGCTTACCAGCTTCTCCCACATGCTGTGCTCTTTTCCTTTCCAAACAGCTCAGGGAGAGAAAGCAAGGTTGTATCAAATCAATAAAATCTGTTTTTTTCTTTGGCCCCTCAAATGTTTGCAAAATATCCAATGTGGCCTTCAGACTGAAGTGTTTGAAGAACCTTGAAGTAAACCGTACCAAAATCAGTTTAACAGAAGACTAGATCTAATTATACTTTATTAAGGTAGGCTGTAGTAACAGATTCTTGTGAGTCTGATTGTGCTTTACTTTCCTTCTTTCTTACACTCGATTGAGTATAAGGGAAATGTTTGCTTGAATCACCTGCAAAAATTACCTTGCTTCCCAGGATTTAGGACATTTCAGCTTTTCTTGCCTGGATATTGGTTGTTTCATATTTCTGTCAAGGTCATCTTCCTTATTCTCACAGCTTTAATCTTCCAGTGTTCCACATAGGAAAGATAAGCTTTAAATTCTCCATCCATCAATAAAAGAATTAGCTGCTTTATATTAGAGAAATAAGGCACTGTCTCTATAAACAAGCTGTTTATAATAATTAACAAGGAGAATAATAGAAACCAAGACAAAACTGGTTTAGAAACAGTAGGAGAAATGATTGGATGAAAATAATGCCTATTTACTCAGTAAGTTTATAGTGCAAGCTGCAGTACATATAGCTAACCATATCCAAATTTTGGAAATGTCTGAAAATTAGAATATTTCCAACAATAATTAAGTCCAATTCAAGTAGAGCTTGTTTGCAAATTTTAGTTAATTCTGGTTATAATGTTGATTTTTTCCCTCCTCTTTCCTCTGAGATGTCCAAGCAGAAGATCCGCACAACAGAAACACAAGTGTTGGTGGCAACTCCCCAGAAAAATTTCCTTGCATTCAAAATGAAATTAATCTCTGAATTATGGAATGCTGGCATCAAGGTAATACTGAGAAGTTATTACACTAGTGCAGGGGTGTCAAACTCAATTTCAGTGAGGGCCGGATCAGCATTATGGTCACCCTCAAAGGGCCAGGTGGGCATGGCTTGGGGTCATGTGACTTGGTGGGCATGGAGGACTTCATCTGGCCCACTCACATTGAACGGAAGCTGTGATGGGCCACACAAAGCTGGGAGCAGTGATCCAGAGTGAGCACCAAAGTCGGGGGGGGCGGGGGGGCAGCTGAGCATCGGTGCTTGCATGCAGCTGGGGAGGGTGCCTGGAGGCAGTTGAATGGTGCTGGGGTGCGGTGGCAGGGCAGGCAAACTGCCCTTTCAGTTTTAGGCTAGAATACAGACATAGAGGCAACAGCAGTGGGGAGAGGTCAAAGTGGGAAGCCCCTGCCCACTGTTTCCTGCCCATTGCCTGCGGTGGCTTCCCATCTTCACTCCCACTGCCTGTTGCAGTCCGTGCAGTACTGTTCAATCCTCCTGGAATTCTCAGCCACGCACACGCACCAATGCCCTGTAGTTCATGCATTATTGTAGTGCAAGATCACAAGATCAGTAGCGCAAGATCTTGCATTACTGATCTCACACTACAGTAATTTAGGTCTCTGTCCTCTATGAACTAAGGCTTGTACCAGATCCAGCCGAAGAGCAATTGCAAGCAGATGAGCTTTTGGGGCAGTGAAATCACCTTGATTGAAGCCTCCCATGTGCCTGAAAACACTTCCACGCCGTTCCAGTCTTGGCACGAAGAGTGTTTACAAGCTGATGGGAGGTTTCAAGCAAGGCAGTTTCACTGCCCCAAAGTCTTGTTGGTTTGCAAACGCTTTTCATGCCATTCCAAACTTCCTCTGTGCTCAGGAAGGGACATGGGCGGGGGGAGAGATTGGTAGTGCTGCCCCGCGCTATGGCTTTCCCATGCAGGGGTGGGGGTGATCCCAGCTAAAGGGCTACAAGGCCAGGCCAGCGAGCGGGGAATGGAGGCGAAGTGCTGATGTACAACTTGGTGCTGCCATTTGGGCTGGAATATGATCAGCTTTTGATTCAACCCGCGTGGCCACCAAGAGACCATCCTCTTGCCTTGGCCCCATCCTGGGGCCATGCACACAGGAGAGAGTGAGCGTGCATGTCCTGGATGAAAGGGGAGTAGTCAGAATGTAGCCAGCCTGTGGGGCAATGCAGTCCCCAGGGATGCCAGCCCCCACACACGTTCACCACCTCCTGGGGGGGGGCAGACTGGCTTCTCGGGTCAGATGTAAGGCTGACTGCGTTCAGGCTCAGTTGGCCACCATCAAGCTGTAGAATAGATCGGCACCACACCCACATCAGAGCGTCCCTATGGATCTAAGGCTGACTGTGTTCTGGGTTAGATGGCCACCGCCAGGTTGTAAATCAGTGCCCAGTTGGGCTGGGCTGGGCAGGGCTGAGGCACTGCTGTTTCCAGGGCGGCTCTGCGCACCTGATCTAACCACATCGTGGGCTATATACATCTGCTTTAGGGTATACACCTGCATTACTGTATATCTTCAAGCTATAATTTTTTTGAAACCACAGTATATATTTCTGTGAAAAATTATTCACTCCCTTTCAGATTTTTTGAACGCTTGTGTATCTTTGCCAATGAATGTACAATACTTGAGAGACTTCCTGTGTCCCACACTATCTGCTCAGCTACTTCAATCTAGCACAGGGGTGTCAAACTCAAGGCCTGCAGGCCAGATGAGGCCCGCAATGTGGTCAGATCTGGCCTGCGGGGCTGTCCTGGTCTATCCAATGCAGAGGGGAAAAATGACTTTAGCCCGGTCTACCCAATGTGAAGAGGAAACATTGGGCCAGCCGGGCTTTGGCCCAATATAGCCAATGCAAAAAGGAAACATGCCAGCAGTTTGGGGAGTGGCATCAAACTAGCCATGCCCATCGAATTAGCCACACCCAGTCGGTCATGACTGCCCAGTCCCCCAAGGTCAACCACAGCCCTGATGCGGCCTTCAATGAAATTGAGTTTGACACCCCTGATTTAGCAGGATTGGTATTGTTCAGGTTCTATTGATCAAACAATGGCATCTTTTGGAACCCCGGAGGCATTTTTTTTTTTTTTTGCTATTGCTATTGTTCTATCTTCTTCTTTTATTTGTGGGTTTTCTGTTGCTTTTTGTTCTGAAATGTTTCTAAAAATTATAAACTGCCCAGAGTTACTGAGAATTGGTGGCATATAGCAATAGCAGTATATGAGTTTTACTGCTTATTAATGCTTTATAGCCCTCTCTAAGCAGTTTTACAGAGTTGCCCCCAAAAATCTGGGTCCTCATTTTACTGACCTCATAAGAATGGAAGTCTGTATCAACATTAAGCCCATCAGGATTGAACTACTAACAGTCAGCAGAGTTAGCCTGCAATATTGCAGTCTAACCACCATTAATATATAAGATTAATATACAGTATTATAGTTGATTACATAGACAGAAGTTTAGACTGGATTTGGCAGTTTTGTCTACCTATCAAGTTTTTGAGGACTTGGGATGGGCAGATGTTGTTATGTGATGTTAAGGGTATTGTCATAGGCTATAAGTTACAGTTGACTGAGGGTGATTTTATCAACACCAATGATTTCAAGTGGTGTTTCAGATGTTTTAGAATTGCATCCAAGGCACCTATTATAATTATATACCAAAAAAAAAATGAAATCACGGCTGGCAGTTTTTTAGCTAGTGTTGGGCTTTGTACACATTAAGCTCTTCCCAAGAGCCTAGGATGTCATAATATATTGTTAGTACATTTGCAAATCAATGCAGTGTGGCTTCTTGTAATTGATTGATAGAAATTTTATCAATGTGCAGATTTTCTAAGTGCTGTCCAACATTTTTTGACATGACACCCACTACAAGGATAACTACTAAGACCATAATCTTTCAGGTTCTAGATTTTGATGTTTTGTGAGCTTTAATTCTTTATCTTGTATTCTACTGTATCCTGATATTACTACATCAATTACCCATACTTTCTTCTTTTCAACCTCAGTTAAATGCACTGGGTTATGAGCCAATATTTTATCAGTTCACATGTGGAAATCCCACAATATTTTAACTTGCTTGTTTTCCTCTTTTAACTTTGTGTTTCCATCAATTTTTCATTATTGGTATATGATGTTCCACTGAATCATTTTGACAATTGTTATGTCATTATTTGTAATCAGTTTTTACAATGTTCTTGCATATGATCTACTGTTTCTTTTTATCTTTGCACAGTCTGCACTTTGAATTATTTAATGATTTTTCAATTCGGGCTTTGATTGTATTAAGTTGAATAGCTTGCTCTTAAGCAGCCAAAACCACTTCTTTTTTAATGAACCAGTTGTAAGACATTGTCAGGTTTTATCTTTATCCATTTTCCCCTTTATTCTTTGTAGAAATTGACCATGTAATGCTTTTCCTTGCTAGCATTCTATTCATCTTTTTATTGTATTATCTCAAAATTTATGTTTTGTTTCAGTAAGTTCCAATTTTTTACTTGCATTGATATTTGTTCTTGGCTGTCTTTTATGTAATAAGCTAATTAATACCTTTCTTCAACAGCTTCACTTAAAACTCTGACTATATTTCTGTGGGGTTATTATAATCTGTCAGTATCAATATGGAGATGTAATGTGCAGTGATGTCATTAGTTTTTCTTGGTTTTTTTTTTGTCCAAACTGATGTGTTAATTCCAATAGTGTATCATATCGTCAGCACAACCCAATCCAGTATAGTATTCTTTTTCTGTTTTCTTACAATATTAAGTGGCTCAATGAATACACGTACTGTGGCTCTTTTTCTAAGACCTGCCTGACATGTGTGACTCTTTTGCTAGAATATATTATCATCAGCATAGCTCTTAACTTCATCAGAGCATCACAAGATCCTCTCTCACAACAGGAGAGTATTTATGAAGATATTATGTGAGAGTAATCTATAGTTAGTTTCACAGTCTAAATCTAATTCCTCATCTAACTCCCTTATAAATTTTAACACTGACTTAAAAGCAGTCTTGGGTTTCTGCCAGCATAAGACTCATGTGGCTCCAAAAGTTTCATATTTAACTCATCTGTCAATAGTTCTGGAGACTAATCCAGGTGTGTTGTTTTGTTTTGTTTATTGGGTTTTGGGGGGGACAAGTTTCAGATGAGCATCAATATTCTTTTCAATGGACACTGGATTTTGCTTTCTTATTCCCTTTGAATCCTGTTTTTATTCAGCACTTTTCTTTGGGGAGATTCACTATTGTCCATATCTTTTCTATTTCAAGACTATGTCTCAGACTAGTTTTATAACCTTCACCAGATTGATAAGCATCAATTAACATTTTTTGTGAAGGTCTTCAGAAATTTCTTTAGAGCAGGACATGGCATGCCTCATTTGTGTGATGAGAAGCCTACAGTACTGAGAGGAGTTAAATCTATAAGATATTTATAAGGTAACACTGGCCCAACTCAACTTTGAATGTCAAATGAAGTTCTCACAAAAGTGATGCCTGCTATTTCTTTAATTGTATTGATTGAACTAGGGAGATAAAACTTTTTCCACATTGCCAGATCACCTATTGAATTTATGAAATAAAAGAAACATTGCTATTTGTTCACCCAAACTATATATATTATTATAATTACATAATACTATTTACATAGTATTCATACAAAGCTTTAATATACAGTGGCAAAGTTTTGCAAATATTCGTAAGATCCAAAAGGGGTAAGTAAGATGCTTATAAAAGCTGTGGTGGTGCAATGGTTAGAATGCAGTACTGCAAGCTAACTCTACCCACACATTAAGGGTTCGATCTTGACCAGCTCAAGATTGAATCAGCCTTCCACCCTTCCAAGTTTTATAAAATTAGGATCCAGATTGTTGGGAGCAGTATGCTTACATTGTAAGCTGCTCTGAGAGTGCTGTAAAGCACTATAGAGCAGTATATAAGTGCTATTGCTATTGCTCTATGCAGTCTTCAGTTTGATGAAAAATATCTCTTTTAGTTTTTTACTAAATGTCTTAAATAATTTTCTGAGCCGATCATTTTTTACTATATCTTATTGATGTCAGTATTTATCTTCCCATTTCTTATCAACATTTTTCAGGCAGAGATGTTATATAAAAAAAATCCCAGACTACTGGAACAACTGCAATATTGCGAAGAAACAGGAATCCCACTGGCAATCATAGTTGGAGAACAAGAACTGAATGATGGAATAGTGAAACTTCGGGATGTTGTTACTAGAAAAGAGGTTGGCGTTGGTATTTAATGGAGTCAATTTGAAACTGTTGCTCTGAAATAATCTTCCCTAGAGTTGTTTGAACACCACTGAGATCATGTTTGCAATTCAGTTTTTCACAGTAAAGATATTTTATTTTGACGAGTTGCACTAATCAAGTCTCTATTATCTGTTTTTTAGGTTAATATTCCTCAAGAGAATTTTATAGAGGAGATCAAGAGAAGATTGGAAAAATACAACACTTAATTTCATGTAATTGACATTTTATACTGCTCCTAAGGTGGACTTATACGCTTATATATGCTCTTATGAAATACTGCAGGCTTGTGAAGCACCTGGAGTTGTTCAATATTTCTTTCCTTTTTTTTGTAATAAAATAATATTTCACATTTTAGTCACACAAACCAAGATTTAGAGAACTGGATTTGTGTCGTCGTACTTTTTTTATCCACTATCGCTGTGTACATAGGCTTAAGTATGCCGGCCTTTCAAAAAGAATTAGCTTTGCTATTATTGTCATTATGTTCTCCGCATACATTCCTAATCTGATTTGCATGTCAATTCCCGAATCTGCAGCTAACCACACAGTTGTAAACTAGTGCTGATAGATTGGTGAATGATTGATAAATGTTTCTGACTCATTGGTTTAGCCATCTGGCAAAACTCAGTATCTGTAGTAGCCTGTTTTGCAGACATGAAGAGTTTTGAAAGAGCTCTTCACCCATGCTGGTTAAGCCATCTGTCAAAATCAAGTGTCTCAACAGATGTGATAATAAAATAAGAGAGTTTCATTCTTCAAAAGGTACTTCTTTTGAAATAATTCTCATGCTTTTACTCACTATTTCCCAGAGCTGATCTGCAAGATGTAGGATATAATGTTTCAGCCCAGTTTTCCAACTCCACAAACAGAATGGATCTGGAAGAGAATGCTCTGGGATGGTAGAAGAGAGGTCATTACTTCATCAGGCTCAACCAATCAATAAGTCCTAATCTGATCACACTCCCTGTTGCCACTTGACTACACAACCAACAAGTATATCTGTAACAGCTTATATTCAGTTGTGGTCTCCTGTGGATTGTTAACTTGCCGTATAAGAATTTAGGACTGACCTTGGGGAAGGTATGAGATAAATATTGGGGGGGAAGGTAGGGGTAAGAAAGAAATTATTGGGGAATGGTAGAAAAAAATTACACAGGCCTGAGATAGAAGGAAACTCAAAATGATTTTGTTTAGTATAAGATGGGGCAGAGAGAATCTGAGACAAGCTTTCAAGATTATATTATTCTATTTTACTCTTAACAAAGAGCATTCACAGAATCACTGCCATGCCTGTTTTTGAGCTGGTGTGCCTTGAAGGCCTGACATACTCACACTAGGAAACAGCATAGTTTAGCTTCATATAGTGCATATTCCCATAGGAGAAAGAAGGAGGGGTTGAAGATATTGGGGTGGAAGGAAAACTGAAAAGATGCAAGTAAAGTACAGAGCCATTTTAATAAACTGCTAGATGGGAGACTATGAATTCCAGTCTTGTCTTAGGCATGGAAACTAGTTGGCTGACTTTGGGGCAGTTACTTTCTCTTAGCCCACCAGATCTTACAGGATGGAAGTTTGTGGAAAACAGGATGTAAAAGTATTGTGTACTATGCGCCTTGGGTTGTACAAATATGTGGGTTATAAATCTAACAAATGTTAATAACTAAGATTAAGACAATGTTGAAGTAGTATGGTTTTAATAAAGAGTTGGCAAAAATGAGTTGGATTTGGTCAGTGGTTATGTTGTAAAAAGTTTATTGGAAAGTGACCTGATGTTCACAAAATGGTGCAGGACACAGTCTAGGACAGGGGTGTCAAACTCAAGGCCTGTGGGGTGCTTAAATGTGACCCACGGGCCAGCCTGGAATAGCAAAGGACTGGCCCACAGTGCCTCTGGAAGTCAAAATGGGATACAGAGGGCATGCAAGGTTCCCTGTGCCCCGTTTTTGGCCTGGACAGCCTCCTGCAACACTGCCAGCCAAAACAGGGCACCGGAGGACTATATGAGGCACACCATTTTGGCACGTAAGGTGTTCCAGGAGCCCCTCCAGGCCGAAAATGGGACACAGGGAGGGCTCATGTGGCCCCTCTACATCCTGTTTTGGCCAACAGGGTGCTACAGGATTCCATCCAGACTGAAAATGGGTTATGGGGGGGCCTCACACATCTCCACCGCATCCCATTTTGGCTGGCAGGGTGCTGCAGGGGGGGCCTGTCCCATCTCCCCCTTGGCCACCCTGCCGAGAACTACAATGCTGATCCATCCCTCAAAGAAATCCAGTTTGACACCCCTGGTCTAGGAATAGGTACCAAAATGAAAGAGGTAGATACATAACAATTGCCTATCCCATTGCATAATGATGATCAGCAGTTTTACCAACTTAAGAAACAGCAACTGCCAGCCTGCACACAGGAACGATCACTATGAACATAGCATTTTTCCTTAACTCTAGTAAATACAGGTGAAACTCAAAAAATTAGAATATGGTGCAAAAGTTCATTAATGCACTTAAAAGGTGAACCTAATAAATGAGATAGACTCATTACATGCAAAGCAAGATAGTTCAAGCTGTGATGTGTCATAACTGAGATGATTATGGCTTACAGCTCATGAAAACCCCAAATCCAATCTCAGAAAATTAAATTATTGTGAAAAGGTTCAATATTCTAAGCTCAAAGTGTCCCACTCTAATCATCTAATTAAAGCCATAACACCTGCAAAGGGTTCCTGAGCCTTTAAATGATCTCTGTCTGGTTCAATAGGAATCACAATCATGAGAAAGACTGCTGACCTGACAGTTGTGCAGAAAACCATCATTGACACCCTCCATAAGGAGGGAAAGCCTTAAAAGGTAATTGCAGAAGAAGTTGGATGTTCCCAAAGTGCTGTATCAAAGCACTTTAATAGAAAGTTATGTGGAAGGGAAAAGTGTGGAAGAAAAAAGTGCACAAGCAGCAGGGATGACCGCAGCCTGGAGAGGATTGTCAGGAAAAGGCCATTCAAAAGTGTTGGGGACTTTCACAAGGAGTGGACTGAGGCTGGAGTCAGTGCATCAAGAGCCACCACACACAGATGGATCCTGGACATGGGATTCAAATGTCATATTCCTCGTCAAGCTGCTCCTGAACAACAAACGTCAGAAGCGTCTTACCTGGGCTAAAGAAAAACAGAACTGATCTGTTGCTCAGAGATCCAAAGTCCTCTTTTCTGATGAGAGCAACTTTTGCATCTCATTTGGAAACCAAGGACCCAGAGTCTGGAGGAAGAATGGAGAGGCACACACTGCAAGATGCTTGAAGTCCAGTGTGAAGTTTCCAGTCTGTGTTGATTTGGGGAGCCATGTCATCTGCTGGTGTTGGTCCACTGTGCTTCATTAAGTCCAGGGTCAATGCAGCCGTCTACCAGGAGATTTTGGAGCACTTCATGCTTTCTTCCGCAGATGAGCTTTATGGAGATGCTGACTTCATTTTCCAGTAGGACTTGACCACCTGCCCACAAAAGCACCAAAACCTGGTTCAATGACTGTGGGATTACTGTACTTGATTGGCCAGCAAACTCGCCTGACCTGAACCCCATAGAGAATCTATGGGGCATTGCCAAGAGAAAGATGAGAGACATGAGACCGAACAATGCAGAAGAGCTGAAGGCCGCTATTGAAGCATCCTGGTCTTCCATACCACCTCAGCAGTGCCACAGGCTGATAGCTTCCATGCCACGCCGCATTGAGGCAGTAATTGCTGCACAAGGGGCCCAAACCAAGTACTGAGTACATATGCATGTTTATACTTTTCAGAGGTTTAATATTGTTCTATGTACAGTCCTTGTTTTATTGATTGCATGTAATATTCTAATTTTCTTATATTATGGATTTGGGGTTTTCATGAGCTGTAAGCCATCATCATCTCAATTATGACATATCACAGCTTGAACTATTTTGCTTTGCATGTAATGAGTCTATCTCATATATTAGGTTCACCTTTTAAATTGCATTATTGAAATAAATGAATTTTTGCACGATATTCTAATATTTGAGTTTCACCTGTAGGTAAGAGAAGTACAGTAGAGGTACCTTCCTCCCACCATACACGCACCTATCAAGCAACATTATTGGAGGTCTATATATCCAGTTATATATTGCTCTGCAGTTTAAAATGTCAAGCAGCTTCTCTTAACTCAAAATAGTCAACAGAAAAAGGGAAGAATGAATGCTGTGTTTGGTTGTAAGTCATGTTTCCAAAGTTGCTATTTGTTTAATGAAAGTGAAAAATTTCAAAATTTTGTTCTAGATAAAGTTTCTTTTAAATTCTAGGTTGGGATGAAAGGCAGTATCATGGAGACACAGTTGAAAAAAATATTACAAGGACATGCTTATTTAATGTGTAGATTTTACTTATTTATATTTCATATTTGTAAATCACCCATCTCCCTCAGAGTGTGATTATGACCTCTGCTCAAATCACATAGCTTTGCCTAATTAATATCTGGCTCTAGACATGCAGTAATAAATACTGTAGATCTTTTGTTCTGTTTTATGCACTTGCCATACTTAGTCTTAAATGGATCAATTGTATAATTATCTGTAGATGCATTGCATCAGTTAAATGGTCTGTGCCAGATGGTCCCAAATGATTTTGGAATATAATTGAGGTGTTTTCATGTTTCCGTAGTCAGTGATACTATCAAAGCCCTGGCTGTTGTATTAAATTTAAAAAATCAATTAGAGGAAATTTGCTCTTCATTGTACAAGTAAAGAAAGCATAGAGTAAGCTATGAGCACTTCTGATTGGTGCTTTGGAATACATGAATATAGTGCATGTTTGCACCTCTTTAAAGCAACTGCATCTTTCCACAGATCTCTATTCACCCAATTTGGTGAATTCCCGGTGCAGGAATGGCTATCTGAAGGACCCAGAGCCAAGGCACTAATCCTAACCCAAGCCACCAATCTCCATAACTAAAACACAAATAACAGGAAACAGGGAAAATATATTGCAGACCCTAAAGTAGACTTAACATACGGTTTTCTTTCATCTTTATTATTTTTTCTCAAATAGAATAAATTAAAACATTGTGGCTTCACTTATATGAGGGACATTGCTTTTGATTTTATATCACTGACCTATCCAAAATCTGCCTATGCCAAGATTTGGCTAATTGTTCTTCACTTCACAGGAAATTATGGCCATCCAGATCCAATTATAGCTCATCTTGGATCATGTTGCTAAAGCTGTTGGAGGCTAGTCATCTGGAGATCGTGTTTTATATATGCCTTTGCAACAGCTTCTATAATCTTGTCACTTGTTTCTTTACAACCAGCAGAAAACTGCAGAATTCCTTTTCTTATAGCCACTTATTGTTTTCATGCTAAATAATTTAAAGACTGAAATGTGTTTGAATATTAGTAGCTCAGGTTGGTAGTTAAGCTGTTGGTTTGAGCTCCAAGCTTGGCAATTTGGTTGCAAACATTTCGTCACCATTTGAGACATCGTCAGTGCATTTTGAATTCAAAATGCACTGTCGATGTCCCCTCAAATGGTAACGAAATGTTTGCAACCAAATTGCCAAGCTCGAAGCTCAAACTATCAGCCTAATTTTAAGATCTTCCTTATACTTTCTGGTATAAAAGGAACTAGAACACATACATTTATTTGATCAATAATCCTCTTCCTAGTGTATTTCCATAGATCTGTTTTTTCAATTTATTTGATCAATGATGACAACAGCAAAATTACAGTAAAACTATATAAAAAATTAATGCATGTAACTATAGAAAGTTAGCACCTACCCCTCTCCTAGAAGAATGAATTTTGAGAAATATTAAAAAGGCAGAATATTACATTTCCCTGGATGAGAAATGGAGAAACATGTTCTTGGAAAGCAACTCCCACTTTTCTTAATAGTTTTCAGTGGATGTCAGCATTTAAGAGATAAAGAGATAGCTAGCTCTATTCATAAGCAAATACGCTAGCCCAACATCCAACAAAGGTAGGATTAGCCCTATTCCTGAGCTAAAATGACTGGAGGAGGAATTCTGGGAGTTGAAGTCCACAAGTCTTAAAGCTGTCAAGTTTGAAGACCCCTGCCCTAACTGGTCAAGAGGCATATTTTCTGAGTACTAATAAATGCTTTGTTTATATTGAACATTATACCTTAGTTCAGACTCATATAAGACCAGACAGTACCACTAAATGCCATCCAGGGACTGTAGCAATGATAGATTGCTTAGGTATTTATAAGGTACTTACAGAGTCAGGTCTTTGGGATGACAATGTGACATATGAGGAGTCTCTTATAGGATCCTTTCTTGAATCTGCTTCATTTCTAGTTTACCATTTTTAAAATTGTACGCAAATTTTAAGAGGGCTATGCAGTTGCTTCACATATGACAAACTCAGTTTGGTAGGATTGACTTTTAAACAAGCCAGGGAAAGTATAGCCCGTCTTTTATTCTCCCATCTTTCTAGGTTATGTTTACTCATATAGATCAGAGGTCCCCAAACTTGACAACTTTAAAACTTGTGGACCAACTCCCAAAATTCCTCAGCCAGCAAAGCTTAAGTCTTAAAGTTGCCAAATTTGGGGACCCCTGATATAGTTAGAATCACCTGACTGAAAAACAGAAAGCAAGTTTCAGTAATAGGTTGCAGAAGTAAATGCTCAACTGCATGCAATTGGCTCTAACGCTTGGGTTCCTGGTGCTCTCTGAACTTGGTTGTTTTCTTGCAGACAGTTCATTACCAAATTAGAGAACGTGATCAATGCTAATGAAATGTCTGCAAGAAAACAACCAAGCTTAGAGCATTGGTGATACACAGTTCAACATTGAGCAACAAATATTTTCTTCTACGAATTGGCCCTAGGTTTGCTCAGCTCATTTAGTGCTAAGAGTCAAGACACCTTTCACAAAAGGTTGGCAAAGTAGCATTAGGAATAGCAACAACATTTTTTTCTTTTTTGATACAGTAATAGGAGAGCTTGTGTTCTTAATTTTGGTAAACAACAAAGATGTAGACTCCAAGAAAGCAGTAGCACTTAGACTTGTATACTACTTCATGGTGCTTTACAGCCCTCTCTAAGCAGTTTATAGAGTCAACATATCCTCATTTTACCAAGCTCAGAAGGATGGAAGGCTGAACCACTCAGAATAGAACTCTTGGAGTGAGCAGTGAGTTAACTTCCATTCTAACCATTGCACTACCACAGCTCTTAAATTAAAGGCATTGTCTGAGAACAAGTTTTGTTGAGGAAGACATGTATTACTACAAGCTGCTAATTGGTAAGTGTAAATTTTACACTCTCCAGGAACATCTTGCTGAACCCAGCTATCGTTAAGTCTTCTCCTTCATAGTTGTCATTATGTACATATTCCACAATATTCTTAGTAGATAATGCCTCAGTCAATGGAGCATACACATTTGACACTACAAAGAGTTCAACATACTAATTCTTCATTTGTTGTGGCTTGAAGGTTTCTCCTTAATCACTTATTTCCCAAATTAATAAGTAAAATTAACCTTGAAAGACTCTGTGGTTACCCTAGAGGAGAAACAACAAAAATATTTGGTAGACATGGAGCTCCGTGTATGAACTTTTATTCTATCATCACCTTCACAAGAGAACCAAGATATTTAGAATTGTATTAAAGTAACTTTTAAAAAAATCTGCATCTTATATAGTGTGAGCCCTAATCACTATTTACATATGTATAAAGACTATTTCCTCTTAATGTAGTAAAGTACTAATGTAGTAAGGTTAAGACAAACCAAATTATTTTGGAATTTTTGTTCTGAAGTTACAGAAGTAAAATGGATGTTTTAAATCAATTGATGCTAGTTTGGGATACTTTGGGGGTTGCTGCAGCCCACTTCTGCCTTTGTGCAATCCTCCTTATCCCTAGCTTATGGTGGTTTCATATGAAGTTCTGACACCAGACAAGTAATTGCTCACCAAACGGCCCTTCTGGATTCATAGATTACACTAAGCCTTGTTTGCCTGAAATAATCGCAACTGCATGAGATAACACAACACACTAATCTAAAGCCAATAAACTATATTATGGCAGCGTGTTATGTACCTTCATTGTGATTAAATGACTTACGGAAATGTGCAAATACTGCACTGTTCTTCTATAAATGTGTTTTAAGATTAACCGATCCTAAACGTATGGCTTCCTGGCGTCAAAGGAGCTTATTTCTGAGCAGAGGTTAACAAGCTTTAAGGAGAAGGCTTCTACCGGGAGAAAAGAAAAACGGAAACACCACGAGAATGAAGGGGAATCAAGCGCAGTAACGTCACTTCCTCTCTTCGCTAGCTTCTCTTGCATCATTCGGCTCCTGCTCGTCCAATCTCACCCCCGCAGCACACTGACTTAGGCAGTGTGGGCAGATTTAGCTGCCTCAATACAAAGCAGTACGCATGCGTAGGGGAGAAGAGAATAAATTCAGACTGCGGGTGAGGAGGGTGACTGGCGGCTCTTTCCTTTCTCCCTTTTTTTAATTTTTATTTTTACTGTCGGCAAGTTGTGTCGTCGTCATGGCTGAGGAAGAGGCGCTGAGGAAGCAGGCAGATATGGTGCGGCGCCTCAAGCAGGAGAAGGCTAGCTCGGAAGAGGTAAGAAAGAGGATGGACACGGCTACTGCATAGACAATTCTTTTTCCGTATTCCCGATTTCGGAGGTCCGTAATTTTCATAAAGTGCAGGAGAGAGGCGCTCCAACTGACTTGTGCTTCCTCTATGTCCATAACATACGGTGTCACAGATCACCCCTTCTAAGGCATAGATGGGGCTGGTGAGACAGCTTTCACAATTTCTACCGGGCCAGAGCCATGCTGTTTGGGAGTTTCTGCATTGGTTTTACATAGTATATTGAGAGCGCACAATTCACGGGCAAATAATTTGTAAAACCACGGACCATGTGGGAAGGTAGATGAGTCACGTGAAGTATTGGTACCACTTTATAAAGCCTTAGTAAGGCCACACCTGGAATACTGCATCCAGATTTGATCACCACATTATAAAAAGGATATTGAGACTTGGGGGGGGGGAGTACAAAGAAGAGCAACTAAGATGATCAAAGGCCTGGAGACTAAAACATGTACAGTTTCAGGATTTGGATTTGGCTAGTCTAGAGAAAAAATGGTCTAGGGGGATTTGATAGCAGTATTCCAGCATTTGAGAGGCTGTCACAAAGAGGAGGGGGTCAATTTATTTACCAAAGCACTTGTAGGCAGGAGAAATAATGGATGGAAACTAATCAAGGAGAGAAAGGCAACCTGGAACTAAGGAGAAACTTTATACAGTGAGGACAATTAAACAGTGGAACAACTTGCTGTCAGGAGTTGGAAGTTTTTAAGAAGAGACTGGACAGTCGCTTGTCTGAAATGGTATAGGTGGTGCTGGGATTCAGCTGGTTTGCACCAATTCGGCAGAACCAGTAGCTAATTTTTGTTGAGTTAGGCGAACCAGTTATCCACTTGAGCAGGGAAGATGAGGAGGAGAAGAATATTGAGGTTTTGTGCCGGCCGACTAACCAGGCAGGTGGGGCTGGTTGGCTGGGGAGGGGGGGATCATGGTTGAAGGCTTAGTTCCTGCACTTAGAGAATAAGGCTGGCCATGGAATCAGCCAGGCGCAGGAACCAACGCTATCCGTGGCCCAGATGAGCTGCTCACGTGTGTGTGGCAGCCTTACTGTTCGAAGGCTGAACAAAGCTTTCAACTGCAGTGCCCCAAGGAGGCACTGCAGGGCCAGGCCCCTCACACCTGTGTCCAGATCGCCACGCTGGGGGAGGAATGAGACCTTGTTGCCTAATGGAGCATGGCAAATTTGCCTAATGGAGTGACAAATTTTGAAAAGAAAAACTTTGTACCTGAAACTTGGCAAGAAAGGAAGCCAACTGAACCATGTTCTATGGTGGTCAAAAAATATTCAGGCCCTAACCCTAATCCAGGAGTGTCAAACTAATGTCATCACATGATGTATCATGACTTTTCCTCCCTTTGCTAAATCGGAGTGGCCAGTGCATGATTCATCCAGCCCGCAAACATGAGTTTGACACCCCTGCCCTAACCCTTTCTGTATACCGGGTTTTTTAAAACGTAAAATGGTTGTTAGGGCAGAGAATCGGTTGTAAAATTATTTGAATCCCACCATGGGTATAGGGTCTCCTGCATGAGCAGTGGGTTGGGCTAGAAGACCTCCAAGGTCCCTTCCAGCTCTATACTGATTGATTGCATACTGTACAGGTGAAAGAAAATGCAGCCGATACAAATCTCAAGTTGATATAACATTTGAGCATGGACATATCAAATATTTGGGCTACTCTGTCCTTCAAAATAAACTACAGCAATGTGACAGCAATATTTTGCCAAAATCAAGCAGCATAGAGTTGAGTTGGACATTTCAGGAAATCCCAGAGATGTACACTACATTGGGAAGCCTTAAAAACCCAGAAGGCAACAAAGTCACGTGGTTGCCAAGAAAATTACATGGATGCTTTTTGTGTATTCAGGAGGACCTGAGGTTGATTAAAGAGATCTTTATAATGATAAGCACTGGCCCTGGAAGTTTGCCGTTACACTATCCAATTGAAACTGTTTCCTCACCTCTATTTACTTTCCTCATTCTTAGCTCATTAAATACAGGTAGTCCTCAACTTATGTCAAGGGTTCAACAATTGAACCCAAAATTTATGTTGCTAACTGAAAAATTTGTTAAGTGAGTTTTGCCCCCATTTTAGAACTTGTCTTGCCACATTTGTTAAGTAAATCACTGCAGTTCTTAAATTAATGACATGGTTTTTAAATAAATCTGGTTTCCCCATTGACTTTGCTG
>NW_028262509.1:0-25000 GCF_049901715.1 Pseudonaja textilis | reverse complement strand
ATCTGACTTTTCCTCTGAAGAAAAGAAATTTATTTTTAGATTACAACATCTTCATATGAGAGCCTATGCATTAATACTGCCAACTGCTAAATGCAGTCTTTATTGCTATCAAGCAAAAGCATAAAGCCCATCAATTTATGAGAACTTCCTACTATTCATCTAGTTACATATAACACTGTAACCAAAGTGACCATCTTAGTGAACACCTAAAATCTAAGCAAACCTACCTCTTGTCAACTCAATACCTTTTTTCTGAATCTTCTTTTTCTTTTTGCTTGGAGATTTCTCTTCTCCATCTTCTTCCATAGGACGTTTTAAAGGAGTGATGGCATATGTTGTACTAGGAGGGATCTGGACTGGTAAGATTAAAAAATTCAAAACTTCAGTACACTGGCCAATAAATCTCTGAGAAATAAAGTTCGCAAGTTTCAAAACGTACCAGTGTAATCAACTGGATTTTCATTTTTGGGTTTCTTGGGCATCTTTGATGGCAATGGATCCATCCCCAAGACTTTGTGAAGCTGGCCAAAAGCAGCAAGCCTCAGAGCATGCTAGAAAGATATAATGGATGTTATTGAGAAGTCACTCTGCTCCCAACATCTATTAAAACAACACCCAGTCCCAGTATTTCACATAAACATCTTTAAAAAATCATAGTTAAGTACTCTAGAACTTAAAGAGTTAAAAACCTGATACCTCATTTCTGGCAATCAATAAAAGCCTCCTATATTAGTGAAATGGGACCCTTTTCTAATAAAAGCCAGCCTCGTGGAGGTTACTAGCTACCAGTAAGAACTCATTGCGGTTTTGTAACATCTGTAATCAAAACTATACCTGAGCACTCTGTGTGATATCTTCCCTTTGTTGTCTGTCTAGATGCCCAATAGCATCAGTGGCTTCTTTTTCACAAGGATCATAAATACCAGAACCATCTGAAGGCAGGAAACAAGGAAGATATGCAGAGAATTATCCTAGGATCTCTATGTAAACTTGAATATTCCCTTAGTATCACCTAACACTCAAAATTGTAAGCATGGTTGATAATCTGATCTACTCTAAATTGCAGACCATTAAGCCCAACAATGTGGCAAACTTGCTGATGTATAAAAATGTTCCAAAATGGAATTGAAAATAGTGGGTCCAAAGAATATCTACTCAATATATCATTATATCCTAAATACAGAATGTTAAATGAAACAGATGATCAACTCTAACTTGCACTAGTTAAGAGAACAAATATCCACTGAAATTCTCAACAGCCAAGGACCATCTAACCTGGCATAACTATTCCGGATGCAAGGCATTCAAGAACTCTTCTCAGTGCCTCACCAGCTCCCATGGGCCGATTGGCTGTTCCAATTGATTTCTCACAAAGCAACTCTAGAGGCTGAAAAGAAATTTCCAAAACAATGAAAATAGCAGAACAATTATCAAAATTTATAATACAAATACAGATCTTTCTGATCAAAGCTTTGTTATCCATGATAGGCAATTGCAGAATATGCAGGCAGTCCTCATTCAGCAGTTTAACTATGGTTTGCAGTTACAACAGTTATGAAAAACTAATTTTGCAATCTGTCATTTCACTTATTTGTTTCGTATAAGATCTGTAAAGCAAAGGAAAGTTGAAGTCCATAAGCACAGGTGTAATATTATTTAGCAATTACTCTGCATAATGACCAAGTTGCCAGTGCTAATTATGGTTGCTTAAACAAGAACTACTTCTAATTTAAAGTTAGGAAATGAATCTTACTCAGACTTTTCCCCTACTATAAAATGCTATTTTCTTCTCTGCTAATTTTGCAAGCTTTTGTCTGGGATAAGAACCCAGGCCATTTAGAACAGAAAATTGATATTGAGTTAATGTATTCACTTTTTATTTCACATTAAGTAAAAATAGTTTCAGATTTTTCCACAATCAGGCTTAAATTAGAAAGGATTAGAAAGGAAGATTTATTACTCAAGGGTTCTCCTGGATTGAGTTCTTGCTTCATCAACACATGAAAACATAGCATGCCTAGCTTCAGCTGACATATTAACTGTGGCTGTACCTTTGGCAAGGGTATGGGCTGTCCTTAATGTCTACTTGGAAAACTGCAACTGCTCAAAAATGTGATGGTCTACATGTTTGCTAGAGCCAGTTTTGTATGGTGGTTACAGCACCAGAGTAGAAACTGGGGGACTGTGATTTCTAGTCCCACTTTAGGCACTTTTTCTCTTTTTCATGAAGAAGGCAATGGCAAACCACTTCTGAAAAATCTTGCCAAGAAAACTACAGGGTTTTTTTAAAAATGTGTTTGCTAGAGCTCACATCAGAGGACATTTAACAGTAATTGTTCTGCACTTATTCTAGATTCTAGGTATAAGTTAAGGTGCCAGTACTGATCCATGACTTGTCGTGTGGATATGGGTTACCATGTGGATATCTTCAGAACTGTCTGAATCAACCATTATCAGTAAGAGTTAAGAATAGCTAGGGAGACTCTTCCTATAATCCCACATTTCCAAAAGGCTTGGGAGGCTGAGGCTAATTGGTGCTGCTTTTCTATGGCAATGTTTTGTTTTTATTTATATATTTAGAAATACAGAAAAGCAACTGATTGTATCAGGATCTTCTCTTAAACCAGCACTGCTATTTAAGTACCCTTAAGATGTTTGCAGATTATAGATAATAGAAACAAAATGTTGTCAGACATGCAAAATGTATGTCAATAGTATTTCTTTTTCCAAATAAGTTCTTTGAAATAATATTCAGATAGGGATGCATAAATGCAATGTCTAATATTGTTTAAATTCTATTCATAACTATCAAAATAATTTAGACTTCTCATGATCGCAAAGCTACTTTTATAAAAGTCTACATTTTATCAGAGTAAAAAGATGAAACATTTATCAAGTAGAATCTGAGAAATGCAGAACTGCAAATTGTTGCAGAATTTACTATTATGTCTTGGACATAGTCCATCACTGCCTATCACTGATAGGTATTTGAGTTTTATTCAATCTCTTTAACATGCATTTTCTTTATAATTGCAAATTCCTTACAACTGCAAGGAAATAACAAAAGCAGATTGACAGTATTAAGTGGTGATCCATGAGACTGCATGGTCTTCAAATCATTTTGTTGCAAACATTAGGATTTAAGTTACTACTTGAGAATATGTTTGCCAGCAACAGACCAGCTTGCCTGTAGGTAAGCAATGTGTATGTGAATGGAAGAGGGAAAAAGCCTAACAGCATCCACTGTCATTAGCTACAGTATCAGATAGAATCATGATATAATAGGCATTCAACACTTTTATTAAGAAATAAAAAACATTCTACAATAGTTTATTATTGACTTCACTTTTAAAAGCATAGGACTTCAGGTTTAGAACTCAATCACTTATTAGAACCTTAACAGATAGGTTCAATAATATTTGAGAGTGGTTAAGTAATATATTTCTGAACATTCAAGAGAAAACCTAGAAAAAAATTCCCAACTTCCATCATCTATAGTAGCTTGCGCTGCACAAGAACTTGTTGACAGAGACCACATTAGTCAATTCACAGGAGTTCTGAAAAGATGGGGACATTTTAAGATTGCCTAACTTAACAGATGCTTTTTATTGTTTAAAAATTAGAATAGTCTGTCACTGTGTATACAACACTTTTATCATTACACATTTGTAAATTGTAAAGGAAATTTAACTTATTAGATTACCCATCCTCTAAGTGGAGCCCAAGTAGGAACACGGGTACAGAGATCTCTCAGCACTCTGATGACTATGACACATGATTTCAAGCCATTTGCCCTGGCCTAGAACAAATTAATAAGCAGGAAGGGGTCAGTAATGAATGTGAAAATCAATCTGAGACAAAACATACATTTTTGTAGTGCTACTTTGTCAAGGGTAAACTATGTATACATTTCCATAGCTTTTTATTTCTATATTTTTCTGTTACTGTGTATGAAAACTTACTCTTAGCACAAAGCAGCAGCTAGGAACTATGCCATTTCTCTGAAAAGTTAAATTCATCAAGTGCTTCTTTAGCAACTGTGTATTTAACAGATGCTAAGTTCTGCACATCTACAGCTCACATTAAAACATTTTAACAAAGTTAGGCAATTACAACTTACAGGTTTTCTACTTAAAGACAAATATAAGAACAAAATGCAAACCTGAAACCACTTGGCGTGTCGGAGTGACGCCAAGGCAGCAAGGCATTTCTGCCTGTCCAGAACGTCCGGTGAGTCGTTGACTGATAGCGTTTCTATTCGTGGGTGGAATAAGAAGACAAGGTACAGTTTGACCAAGGGGGTTCTGTCGGGTGGAGAGGGGATGAGGCAGTTTCCTAAAGGGCAGCTGAGGCTCCCCGAACTTTGATCTAAAGCCTGTACTTGAAAGTATTGCCTCAATACATTTTTTTCATCCTTATGAAGTGATAACTAAGTAAGGAGAACAATGTGAGGCATTAACTCATTTTAATGCAGGGAAAGAAACCTTACAGAAAAGGATAGCTTTTAGACTATTGTAACCAGGCTATAGAACTAGACTAACCAACAAAATGGAAGGTTAAAATTAGATTCCCACTTAAATCCAGTAGTAGTAGTACATAACTAAGAGCTTTTCTACAAGGAACCCCCTCCTCCCACAAGGCTTGACTGCCCTGGCCCCAGCCCATGACAGAGTGCGTCCTGTTGGTCAAAGGTCCAGCGTCCCTAAAATTGACAAACTAGAAGGCTTGGTAGATGTGTCAGATATCAAACCATAAACAATCAGGGAACAAATAATAAGTCTGTGCTGCAGCAAAATTAAAAAAGAAGGCAAGTTCAGTCATTTAAAAGATTTCAGTGTTTTAGCATACTGCTCTTCTGGCTATTGAAAAAATCAATGTTAAATTACAATCAAAATGCCAATGTGAATTCCATCTCATGGGATCTAGCAATTAAACTATATGAAAGCCATGCATGAGAATAGCAACTACGTAATATGCTAGACATATTGCAGTTATCAAATACTAAATGTGAACTGCTTTTTGTGACTCAGCTATATGGTTATACTTATATATGTATGTGAATTAGCCCCTATTTAAATAAAAAATATAGTAATTTTATTCAAAACTCTGCATTGTATTTTAAAATTCAATTGAACACTCCAAAGTTAAGGAGAAAAAGCATAGAAAAATAATCATTTTTGCTGCAACACAAACTGCTTGATGTAATACACTCAATTTCACAAACATGCAAAAATTTAAAAGTAAAATGTCAATATTTTAAGAGATTTGGGTTTGCACATGTATCATCTATAATTATTCACATTTAATAAAAAAAAACTATTATGCACAAGTGAACTAACACACTTGTAGAAAGGCTAGACCAAAAGGCCTAAATGTTTAAAAAAGGCATTTCATTTGGAAATATCACTCAAGTTCTAGAAGACTGCGTCAGATGATCCATAATCAAGAAATTGTAAAACATTGTGACACAAATTGACTTGCATGAAATTGCTCTGCCTAATCAAGAAACTGTACACCATAATAATTAGAAAAGTCAGTTTGGAAAATCATTCTGGGACTGCTAGCAACTTTCAGTCTTCCATACCTCCAGCTAACATTTTTTCCATTTCTTCTCTGACAACAGGGGATGTCAAGTGAATAGTAAGTGTCAGTGGAGGTTCTTTTGTATTCTTAATTGTAATTGCAGCATCACTGACAGATTGAATAATTTCATATTTGTCTTCAGTAATAGCCTGAAACACAAGAAAATACTTTATATTCTTAGCTTTTTGTCTCTTCCAAACATTCAATTTAGAGTTCGGGGACAAAAACAGTCCTTTCAAAATAATTAATACAATCAGTAGTGATTTAGGATCAATTATACCTCAGGGATGTCCACCTTCTATATCAGCAACTAAATCTTCAAAGTAATATACTCTTTGTGATTTTACCATCTTAGTAAAGTTGGGGGGGGGGGAGGAGGAAGGGAATAACCAGTTGGTTTTGAGGACAGCCCAACACTGAAAAACCGACTAAAAGCTTTTTGCCTGGTTTTTAAGTATCTTGCAAATGTGGAATAAATGCTGAAAAAGCGGTATTTAGAAAAACTATTACCACTGCTGATTTACATTATATTTAGTCACAGTAGTACATCAACCATTATTGAGAACTGTGAAAGAATATTTCCAAAGCAATCTAAAACTATTTTGCACTATGTATTGTTCTAAAATAATGTTAACAGGGTTATTTATACAGACACTGAACCCCCCAATTGGATCTGAGTAATTTGAATATGATTTAAATATCCAAATAATTAAGAAACTCAAACACATCTATACACATTTTGCATACACATAAATGCATTTGTTTAATATAACATGGCACCACATCTGCATAATCATCAGAAGAGACAAGACAAGTAGACAATTTCTTAAACAGTATAAAGGTAGTCCTCGACTTACAATTCATTTAGTGGCCATCCAAAGTTGCGTCACTGAAAAAGGTGACATATGAGTTTTGCACTTATGACCATTGTAGCATCCACATGGTCACATGATCAAAATTAGATGCTTGGCAATTGGTTCATACCTATGAACATTGCTGTGTCCCAAGGTCATGTGATCACCTTTTGTAACCTTCTGACAAGCAAAGTCAATGGAGAAGCCAGGTTCACTTAACAATCAGGTTACTAACTTATCAACTGCAGTGATTCATTTAACAATTGGCAAGAAAGGTCGTAAAATGGGACAAATTTCATGTAACAAATGTTTCACTTAGTAACAGAAATTTTGGGCTCAATTGTGGTCATAAGTTGAGGACTACCTGTATTTAAAAAGTAGGTGGTGAATGATTCAATGCCTAGAAAGTTTTAATCATGAAAACATTACACAACTAGGAGTATTCTAAATGGCTGTATGAGGTATCACAACAGCTTGAAGAGGTTCTAATTTATGAACATTTGAACACTGCAAGGAATACCAAACTTCAAAGTTAGTTCAATCCACAGAACCAACTGTTTGTTATATACATATTAAAAATATTAGGATAGTACACATTAGCCTATTTTTATACTCACAGCAAGCTGTGTGCTGAGATTGTCGGCTACTTTTTCCAAAAGACCAATAGTGGGTTTCTCTTTACATAACAGAACCAGCTCAAGATCCAAGTCTCCCTTCAGCAAGAGGCCTTTTGCTACAAGACCAACACGCATCACTCCACGAAGTGTCCTAGTCAAGTGCTCTGTAGTCTTCTGATCACTATAAATATATATATATATGTATTTATATATATATATAGCCAAAATAGACCAACTCTTCCTTTATATATTTGTTCAGCCAAATTTTCAATGAACAGGAAAGATACTAAGTTGATTAAGCTGCAAACCTGCAATATTAAACTGTGTGTTGGTTCTTGCAAGCTCATTCATTTAGAATCAGACCATTACTCAATATATTATCAACCAATTATTTTTCCTACTAATTATCCTGCACATGAATCTTTCTATATGGAAAAGAAACAAAATTGGTTTTATGCAATGCTAATATTGTATTGTTCAATAATGTTCAAGTAGAATAATCATGTAATATTTCTATCAATATTTATTTATTAAATTATACCAATAAACCATCTACTTTACTAGACCAACAGTTTAAAATTGCAAAGTATTTTCCCAAATGGCTGGAAGCTATGATCAGGCACCCTTGACTATAGCTTCATTTCTAGCACAGGTTGTATTTGTTCAGTGCTGATTGAATAAAGAAATGCCCATTTAAAAAAAAAGTATATATTGCAATAGAGATCCATGATTTCAAGTAATCCTTCTCCAAAGTTAGAGAAACATCTAAACAGGATACCATGTTTACATACCCTGTTGAATTTGTTTAGTTCTTTTTCTCTCTCTAATTCTGAAGAGGAGGTTAGAAGCAATTTTCCTCTGATCACTAAGTATGTTAGCAGAGTTTCTCAGCAATATCTAAATATACCTAGGGGAATTTTAATGTCAGCATCAGAGGTACATAATTTTCATTCATAATATTGCAACCCATCATGAATCAGAGCTGGAAGGGACTTTGGAGGTCTTTCTAGTCCAACCTCCTACTCAAGGCAGAAACCTTTATAATCCCAGACAAATGGTCTTCCAATCTATTCCCCAAAACCTCCAGTGATTGAGCACCTACAATCCAGGAGGCAAGATAGTTTAATTGCTATCAGAAAATTTATCCTTACTTCTAAGTTGGATCTCTCTTTGACAAGATTCAATCCATTACTTCTTGTCCTGCCCTTTGGTGCCCTAGAATAAGTCAATCCCCTCTTTGTGACAGCCCTCAAATACTGGAAGACAGTTAGCCTCCAGACCTTTTATCATCTTTGTTGCTCTTCTCTGCGCTTTCCAGGGTCTCAACTGTGGTATAAAGTGGTATTATCACTTTATGTGATCTTGAAGAGAAGAACATGACAAAAACTATGAATGCCCGCTTTCTGCCTTGCCAGAACTTGCACCAGCAGGCTTTTGGTCATATTAGATTATTATATACAATATAATTATATACAACATTAGATCTCTCTGGAATAACAGAAAGGATTTCCTGCCCAATAAGTAAAATGTAGTTTGTGTGTATAAATATTTATTTTAGTTTTCCAGAAAGTTGGTGGTCTGTCCATAGTTTCAACATTTACTAAGCCACCGTGTTGACATATTAGCACAGGGATGTTTATTCTTTTGTCATCAAGAGCCGCACTACTTTCCCATGTTGTTCTGTACAGCTAAGAGCCAATGCCACTGTTGTGTGATGTCAGGGATCAAAGGTGGGAAATCTTATTCATCTATCTGAATTGGGGCAAACATTTCTGCAGTGGTGGGGTGTATCTTTGGGTTTCAGTATTTTATTTTTCAGTCCCCTAAAGATTGCAGTTGCCAAGGGATGGGACAGTTCCTAAAATGCTTAACTTGCTTTTTTTTCTTGAAATGTTAAGGACCAAACTAGTCTATTAAGCAAAATATGAGAATTAATACATCCACCTACTCAAAAATAATAAAAAATATGCTATTAAATATGGGTTCTGTTGGGTATAGCATTGATACACCAACTAAGTTTGGGTGAATAAATATATAAACCAAGGTTTGGGTGTTTGTAACTTGTAGCTTTAAGCACCAAAACTGCTTGTAATTAACTAATTAAGGGTGCGGTTACAAACGGCAATAAAAGGCAGTAAGAGAAACGTAACTCTCTCTCTGCTTGTTTTGTCTGCTTGCTACTGTTTGTTTGCTACTGTTTGCTACAACTGTTTGAATACCTGAACGAAAGGACTATATCATTGATGTGCTGATATCCTGTGAATACTCAGCGTTGTCTTCAAAAGGAAAGGTATCAAAGGAGAAGATATCTTTACAAGCAGATAAGGATATAGAACTGACTAGTAAATGGACTAAGTTACTGAATGGATATATTTGTGTATGACATATGGACTGATTGACAATGTTTAAACTCTAATAGGATTAAACAACTATTTAAACTACAAAACAGTGTTTGTCATCAGTGTGTGTAAACTCTAGGGCCCTTCCTCTCTCATTTGGCTGCCTGGCTTGACTGCTGCTGCACATTCTGTTTTTTGGGGGTTTGTCCCAAATAACTAACAGGTTCTCTCAAATAGGGAGAGGGAAGTGAATATGCAGGCTACTGAATGCCCCCCATCGTGGTTCCATCTGTTTTGTTATTTTGAAAGTCAGAAAATACGCCACTATTTCTCACTCAAGTTATTAGTGTGATTTCTGGATATCATTAAAGCAAAAGAGATAGTGGTTAGTCCTAGAAACATTAGCTTGTGAAAGTTCAAAATTCTCTTTGCCTATATTTGTTTTAAAAGACATGTTGGGTGAGGGCTTCCGGTTGGGTGCTGTGTCAGTGCGGAGCTGAGGAGTGGATTGCCGCTCTGAAAGATTCCAATTTTCGCTAGTTGGTGGCTTTTTGGAGCGTGTCAGACCCCGGAGGGGTAGGCAAAGAAAGGGGAAGACACGGAGGTCTTGGGGAGGTGCCGCGATCCTGGAGACTGGAAGAACCCCCACGAAAACCAACGGCAGAAGAGGGAGATCATGACGATCATAACCAGAGACGCAGCAGCCCAGCCGATTAAAATAAGCAAAAAGAGGGAAACAGCAGGCTGAGCACTGGAAAGGTGTATTTAAAGATTTTCAGAATATTGGTGAATATCGTAAAGGAAGCTCCAATTTGAGTGGTGTGGTGAAGCGGCAGAACTATTGACAGGAGCACTGACCAAAACAACGGCAGAGATTTATGCTGACAAATGGAACTGTGAAACTTGAGGAGACGAAGGGTGAGATAACAACATTTGCTTTGCGAGTGGAGGAGTGAACTATAGAACCTTATTGTCCGTGTATTTGAGAAGTGGGGAAAGAAAGAAAAAGAAGTGAAAGTGGTTAAGTGGTATAGGAAAACGAAAGGATAGTTAAGAGTGTAAAACTTGGAAAAGAACTTTTGACGCATTGAAAAATTGGAAGAAAGGACTAGGGAAAAGAAACTATAATTTGGTAAATATTAGTAGACAACTCTGACAACAAAACAAGGAAGATCTATTTAAGGTTTATAAGTGGAACTGTGACTGTGGGAGTAAAAGAACAAAAAAGAAGAAAATACACAAATAGAAAGAAGAAACGAAACAGAGAAAGTGACTGTGCAACTTGGAATGAGGACATTTTGAATTAATAGTTGTTGTAAGACAGCTAACAAAAAGACTCTGGATCTGACTTAAAAGATACTGGTAAAATGCAAACCTATTTAAGTAACATTGGTAGAAAACTAACTTAATAGAGGTAAATACATTAGAAATTTGTATATAGAATATTAATACTGATTGAATTTTTTGGATTAATTGAATAATTGTTGGAAAGTGATTCTATAAGCATATGAATTAGATGGTCAAAGAATAATTATATAATACTATTATTCTTATCTTATTGTTCTACTGATAAATTATATTAATCAATTTTTGTTTAAAAATATTACATAAGAAATCTAGGAAAAAATGAAATTAGACTTACTTAAATAATATAATCTTAAGGAAATAGATAAATTCATATATATAGAAATTCAAATATATTAATGAGCTGGGTGCTTTAACTATTTACATTATTTAATGAATGAATGAATTAATTAATTATATAGGTCTGGTGTTTTCTGGTTAAGCATACTTGTATCTATTTAATTGTATTTAACTATACCTATATTGGATTAATATTTAACTTTCTAAACCTTAGAATATTTGAGTATTTAAGAAATAGAAATAAGATTTGTCTGGGACTATCCATAATAGAAAACTCTTAATTAACAATATATGTATTAATACATATACTGTATTCAAATGAGAAGACAATATAACTCTACTAAGGATAGTTGACGGTAGATTGGAGAGAGCTCCTACAAATAGTTAAAATGGCAAGAATAACTACAAATGTAAAATCAGGGAAGAAACCTACAACAGTGACATCTTCATCTCTGGGACAGAGATCAACTGACGCAATGTTACTGGCGGAAAAGACAAGCTCTGGCCAAAGTTTGCAGGAGTACAGTCAACACTTGCTGTGATGCAGGAAATGATGGTAAAAACCCATGAATTGATAGCGAGGAATTCCAAAGACATGGAATTAGACACGAGAACGGAAATAGGAGTGAAGAACGAGATAGAAAATTTGGATAGTAAAATCGGAAAGATGCAGGAGGACAATGACAAAAAACGAACAAAAATTAAACAGGGTAGAGGCAAGAACTGAGGTGGTGGAAAAGAGATTAGAGAAATTGGAACAAAATTGGAAAGTCTTATATCGTGAACTTCAGGATTCCGTGGTGCATATAGAATGAGAAAAAGCATCATTTTATTTGAGATTCCAGAATGTTGTTGAAAATAAAAAGGAAGATCTACGTGAAATAATGGCAAACTTGATAGCAACAGCCCTACAGAAAGACAAACAGGAAATTGAGAATGACATCGATGAGGTTTACAGAGTATATACACACTACGCCTGAAGACACAGACTACCCCGAGAAGTCCACATCCGATTCACGAGAAAGATGATACGAGACATGCTATACAGCAAGACGAAAGACAAGCCACTGTATATATAAAGATCATGAACGATACGTTGAAGCTAATACCTAGAAGAGGTAGGGAGCAAAGAAAGGGCTACCAGTTTTTGTCATCTCAGTTAATTAAGAATGGTATATCATTCAGATGGCTCACCCCGGAAGGGCTCCTAGTAGCATGGCAGGACAAAAAATATAAAATCGACACAATAGAGAAAGTGCATCAATTTTGCGAACAATATCTGGGACCTGAGGAAGAATGTGAAAGTGGAGAAGATTCAAATTCAAGTAGTCAGGAAGAACAACTCTCCGAAGAGAAAGAACTTGCACCACAGTCAGAATCTCGGAAACTTAGAGAAGAGGACAACAGAAGTACAAGAGAACCCAAAACAAGGAAAGAAACAAAAAATGCTCTACACAGACAGTAACACGAACAGAGAAATCACCCTATTTTCAGTTAATATCAATGGTTTAAACTCAACATTAAAAAGAAAAGTCATTAGAAACAAAATGCAGACATAATTTGTATACAAGAAGTATAAAGTATACAAGAAGATAAACAGGCAGACCTCCTCTTTCAAATCAAAGAAAAAGGGGTATCGTAGTATATATAAAAGTGGCTGCAACACAAACAAGTATACAAGGATGATGAAGGGAGAATGTTATTTATAGAAATAATATTAAACCAGAAAAATATTTTGTTAGTTACAGTATATGCCCCGAATGTAAATCAAAAAGAATTCTATAATAAACTCCATCACAAGATAGTAGAAACTGAATACACAAGTGTATGTATTGTAGGAGATTTAAATGCTGTTTCAGACAAGGACAAAGACTATAAAAGTTCCAAAAAAAATAAAAATAAAAGGAGACTATTCCCATCTTCTTTTAATAACATGGTGAGGAAATTAAATTTGAAGGATGTGCGGAGAGAACTGTATTCAACTAAAAAGCAATATAGTTTCTTTTCCAATCCCCATCACTCTTGGTCCAGAATAGATCAGATATGGATGGACCCAGGCTTAATGGAAAACACTGAAAATATAGAGTTCTTGCCAATTGTATGGGCTGATCATAACCCTATTCAAATTAAGTGGAAAGGAAAGAGAATGATTGGAAGATGGACATTTAATAATAGTATACTAAAAGATAACAAATATATTGAAATGGTGAAAAATGAATTGAAAATATTTTTTGAAATAAATGAGAGAGAACGAACATACATCCCTTCAAAACCTCTGGGATACAACAAAAGCTTACGTGAGAGGTTTAACTATTGGCTATAGTATTAAAAAAAAGAAAGAAAAAAGGCAAAAACAAAATGTGTGGAGAGAGAAACTTAAAGATCTAGAAACAAGTAGACAAATTGATCTGAATAATCAAAATATTAATAAAGAAATAGATTTGGTAAAACATAAGATAAATTTAAATATGCAGGAAGATCTGGCCCAAAAAGTTAAATTAGTAAAACAAAATTATTTTGAAAACACAAATAAGCCAGGGGGGTGGTTAGCCCATAAAATAAAAAAAGAACAAGGAAAAAGAATGATTTTAGCTCTCCAAGACCAAGAAGGGAAAGTATGTACTCAGACTAAGGAAAAGAAAGATATTGCTAAGGACTTTTTTACAAATCTATACAATCAAGAAGTAGTACCAGAAGAACTTATTAATCAATATCTGAAGGAAAAAAATTTTCTGGAAATTACAGATGAAGAGAAATGTATTTTAAATAATAAAATATCGATAGAAGAAATTAGAAAGGAAATTGGAGCCCCAAAACCAAATAAAACCCAGGGCCCGGATGGAATTCTGTCTGAATTCTATAAGGAGTTTCAAGAGTTATTGGAGGAGTTAATGACAGACTTATATAATGAAGCTTTGGATAGTGCTAATATACCAAAGTCATGGACTGAAGGGTATATAACCCTTATTCACAAAGAGCAATCAGACCCACAAAAAATTCAAAATTACAGGCCAGTATCACTTTTAAACGTAGATTACAAGATTTTGGCCACAATATTGGCAGAAAGATTAAAGAAAATATTAAGCAGGATTATTCATACTCACCAGAATGGGTTTCTATCATATAGACAAATGAAGACAAATACAAGAATAATTATGGATGTTTTAGAATTCTGTGAAGTACACACAATTAAAACAATGGCACTGGTGTTTTTAGACTCTCAGAAGGCTTTTGACAACTTGAATTGGAATTTTCTTATTAAACAATTGACAGGCATAAAATTTGGCGAATTTTTTTTAGGATTCATTAAAGCAATATACAATACCCAAACTGCAAAAATATTAATGGTGAAAATACAGATAATATAAGGATAAATAAGGGTGTAAGACAAGGATGCCCCTTGGCTCCCCTACTTTATATATTAGAAGGAGACGCTACTGGTACAAATCCGACAAAATCAAGAGATCAGGGGATTAAAAGTTAAAATAGAGGAGTACAAACTTCAAGCATTTGCTGACAATATGGCATTTATAGTGGAAGATCCCCTGGAAACGACACCCATTCTGATGAAAGAAATAGAATAATATGAAAAGGTGGCAGGGTTGAAAATTAATAAAGAAAAAACAAAAGTGATAATAAAAAATTGTACAAATGAACAAAAGAAAGAACTAACAAAGAGATTAGGGATACAGGTGGTAAATAAAAATATTTGGGGATATGGCTGACATGCTCGTCAATTAAAAAAAGATAATTACGATAAATTAACAATTCAAATATTTAAAGACTTAGATAATTGGGCCAAATTACAAATATCTCTATTATACGTCGTATTGCAATAGTAAAAATGAATATTTTGCCAAAATTGTTGTTCTTATTTCAGACGGTGCCAGTCAAGTTGGAAAAAAGCTTTTTTGAAGAACTAAATAAACATATATCCAAATTTATATGGCAGGGGAAAAAACCCAGAATAAAATATAAATTATTACAGGACGATAGAAAGAAAGGCTTTGGTCTTCCAGATTTTGTAACGTATTACTATGCTGCGATAACAACCTGGCCCAAAGACTGGGTTAATTTGATAAATAAAAGGATCTTAACATTAGAAGGTTTTGATCTCCAACTTGGATGGCACGCATTTATGTGGGATGGAAAGAGTAAACACCACTTGTACTTTCAAAGGAATTATATAAGGAGTGTGTTATTAACTATTTGGGAAAAGATTAAAAAAATATATTACTGTAAAGTCCCACTTTGGTTATCTACAATGAAGGCAGTTACACATCCAAACATTTTAGATTTTGATAATATTGTAAAATATAAAGATCTATTACATGAAACCGGAGAGTTAAAGGGTAGGAATCAAATACAAATTCAAGGAAAAGAGGTGGCCTTATTCATGGTGGCCCTATGCGCAGATACAAACACATTACAAAAATGATAAAGAACAATTTTGTTTTAATATGACCTACCAAGAATTAGATAAGATTTGGCATGGAGAGGAAAGGAAATTGATTAGTAAAATATATAAATATCTTTTGGATTGGAAATTAAAAGAAGAAATATTCAAGGAGTGTATGATAATTTGGGCAAAAAATGTGGGCCGTAGTATTGAATTAGATAAGTGGGAACATATTTGGGAAATAAATTACAAATTAACTATGTCAGCCTCGTACAAAGAGAATCTGTATAAAATGGTGTATCATTGGCACTTGCCACTCACGAGACTGGCTAAGATGTTTCCGAATCTCCTCCCAAATTGTTGGAAGTGTAACTGCATCCAGGGAACATACTTTCATATGTGGTGGACATGTCCATATGCCCAAAAATTGGATTCTAAATATAACTAAACAAGATGTAAAACCTGAACCTGAAACCTTTTTGCTGGGTATGATAGATTCAAAAATAGAAAAAAAATATCAATATTTAATCTTGCACATTATAACGGCAGCCAGAATAAGATATGCACAAAATTGGAACCTGTCTATTGTCCTTTCAGAGATGGTCATTAAAAAAATTCACAAAAGTGGCGAGATGGATAGCCCAACCAAATCACTAAAAAACAACAAAGATAGTGAATACTATAAAGTTTGGAAATGTTGGTATGAATGGTTAAAAAGCAAAATTTGACAACTGAATAAGTTATGAAACTATGAAGGACGTGCATTTAATCATAAAGTATTCTGTGAAATTAAAACATTAAAAGAACGAGGAAGATATTGTAAGAAGGTAGATCACGTCAATGTTATGGGGTAAAAGAAAAAAAGAAAAGTGTAACCAATGCTCAATACCTGCTGCAAAATGTATATATGTACATATATTTTATGTTTCTTTTTAAATGTTTTAAATATATGAAACTTAAATAAACTTTATTAAATATTTAAATAAAATAAAATAAAATAAAAGACATGTTGGGTGAGATTAAAGGGAAATGCTTTTGCGATACTGGATGTACTTCAATGATTCACTTCCATTGCAAAATGCATGCCATCTATAGATCAAATAAAAAGCTGAGAGAAAAGCCATATATAGGTAGTTAACAGTAATTAGACCAGAATTTTTGTTGCGATGTAATGCAACTGTAAAGTGTCACATCGTATGACTGCATCACTTACCAACAGCAATTCTGGCACTTCCCATTGATGTATAGCCTATATGTGGTTAAGCCATCAGGCTAGAAACCAGAAGACAGTGAGTTCTAATCTCATCTGTCATGTAAGCCAGCTGAGTGACTTTGAGTCAGTCATTTAACTCACAGGATTGTTGTTGTTGGAGGAATATTAAGTATGTTCATCACCTTGAGTTACTTATACAATAATGAAAGGATATAAATAAATAAATGTCATTTATCAATGATGTCCAGCCATTAGGCAAGGACCCATACATACAAGTCATTCCTGGCTTCATCCCTCCCAAGTCCGGTAAGATAAGGGACTGTCTCCCCTTTAAACTCCCATCATTTATTCATCTATATCTTTTTAGCCACCCTGCACTCCCCTGCATCTTCCAGAGCTGGGCTCTATTGGCTATGCTGCTCCCAGCTGACCTATGCTATCTCCATTCCATTGCTGAAGACATGACCCAGTGTGACTCAACAAGGCAGCTGCTGGCCAACCATCATGCCCTGCCATTCTGCTGGAAATTGGGGGGGGGGGAGGGCTTACGGGCATTATTAGCTTGCTTTTTGCTTGTGAATTAGTGAGGAAGGAATCTTTGGAGACAGGGCAGACTCTCTCCCAGCTGGTTTCAGCCTGACTCCACGGCCATATTGCCCTGAGGTTGAACTATTATCTCCTAGTACCTTAGAGATTCTCAAAACAACCTTTCAGCATCAGCTGCTGGTGGTCTGGGGTGGGCTTGGGGAACTGAAAGAAAGCCGTTTGCTTTGCACGAGCTTTTCAAATTTCACCTTATGGCAATCACTTCTCAGTAAAAATTCTTTTGATTCAACTTAATGGATTAAGAATCTTGCTTTCCTGAGGGACTAACTGAGGCAGTTCCTTACACAGGTTGCTTTCTGACAAAGCTTTAGAACCTTATGAAAAAGCCACGTACAATTTGAACAAGACTACACATGGACTCAGGAAGATCAGTCAGCAGTACAATGAGCCAGGCCAGATGCACCTGATCAGCAGCAAAAGATGGTAAAACTCAACTGGAGTTGGCAGGGCAGCAGGCCAAGCACAGCCCAAAAGGGCAGAAGTGGAGACAGGCAGGTGAGAGGAGCTGAAGTATCCCTGTGATTGTGCAGCCAATTCTGGATTTCTGGGGGAGGTACAGCAAACTAAAAAGGGCTCTATGAAAGTGGAACCAAAGACGATGGCAATGACCAAGGACCGTCTCTACATAAGAAAGAAAGAAGATTACCCATGTGCTCTGGATGGCTAGTCATGAGCCCGCAAGACAGGTTTTGCACATTTGAATGCTAGGACATGATGCAATCAACCATCTAGCTCACAACCCTAGATCTAGATCATCTAGAACAGCGGGAGGGGGGGGACTATGAGGATGCTTTTTGCGGATTTTAGTTCTGCGTTTAACACAATTCTTCCACATAGATTAGTGTCTAAAGACCTTGGACTTTCTAATTCAATCTGCCTTTGGATTAGGGATTTCCTGTCTGGCCAGAGGGTCAGATTAGGTAATCATACCTCTTCAGCCCTTATTCTTAACACTGGTACACCACAGGGTTGCATGTTGAGTCCTTTACTCTATACTCTTTATGTGCATGACTGCACCCCCACTCACGCTAGTAATTCTATTGCTAAATTTGCAGATGATACAACAGTGGTGGGACTCATCTCCGAGGGGGGATGAGCCTGCCTACCGAGATGAAGTTGCTTTCGTGGTGTGGAGACAATAACTTGGTCCTCAACACCAATAAGACCAAGGAGCTAACAGTGGATTATAGAAGGAAAAGATCAGACATCCAGCCCTTGCTTATCAATGGAGACCGGGTGGAGCAAGTGGCCAGTTTTAAGTTTCTGGGTGTTACCATACAAGAGGGCCTGACCTGGGGTGCTCACATTGCAACACTAGTCAAAAGAGCCCAGCAGAGATCATACTACCTGAGACTTCTCAGAAAACTACTGAATGGAAAACTGCTGGTGACCTTCTACCGCTGCACCATAGAGAGCATTTTAACTTGCTGCACCTCTGTATGGTTTGCCAATTGCACAGTGGCAGATAGGAAAGCACTCCAGAGGGTTAACATCATTGCCCAGAGGATCATTGGTTGCCCTCTCCCCTCTTTGGAAGAGCTTTATAGCTCCCGCTGCCTTAAGGAAGTTCAAAACATTCCCAAAGATCCATCTCATCCTGGGAACCCCTTTTTTTAACTATTACCATCTGGCAGACGGTACAGAAGAATAAAAACAAGGACAAATAGGCTGAAAACCAGCTTCTATCCCAGGGCAGTAGCTCTTTTGAATTCTGCTGTATAGTGCAGTATTGGTGCGGTGTCGGGGTATTTTGGTTCAATGTGTGGAGGCGGAAGGATGTGTTTGTGTTTATTTTCATGGTCATAGTCATGATGTGCACTGAAATTGGTGCTTGATTTCATTGGACGAGGTGCAATAATAAAGTAAACTAAACTAAACTAGCAGAGCATTTTAAAGGACACTCACTAAGTTTCTAAATCCCACTTTCCAATCACTTTTTATTAATTGTTTACTCACCATCTTAAAGCTATTAATGCCCTTCAGGACAATAAAGCTATAAAAATCGAATAAAGAAGTATGTTGGAAAAGTCTCCGTTGGTGGAGTGCAAATAACTCTGAATTTTAAAAAATTACAAGCTTAAAAATTTAAAATAAACACCTAAAAGTTAAATAATATTTTAATCCAATAAAGAGTCCAGGTGAATTTGGAATATTGACTTTTACACTAACATTTTGGAATTAACTATAAAAGTTAAGCTTTTCTTGGGAAACAGATTTATTATCTGCTTACTGCAAGATACTAAAGATTTTAAAGCAGGAAGAATACAAGTGTGGTCAATTAATATTTTGACTTATAAAATGGCAAAAATATTATGTAATATTTTAAAAATTAAGGAAGTACCAACTATGTCCAAAAGATGTTTATGAAGGAATGACTATCTGGTAAAGTAAAGTACCAAAAGTGGAACTATAAAATGACAGGCCAAAAGAACAATTCAGAAAAAGATGCTTTACTGGATATACAAAAGAAACTTTAAGTTTTAAAAAGTAAAAAAATACAAATAATAAACCAACAGGGAAATATTTATTAGATTTTAGACCTGGAAAATATTATTAGATTCCTCAAAATAGTCTTGTTAAAACCTCGAAGAAACCTGTGTGATAGACCAAGAAATGCAAGAAAACCCAATTCTATGAGGAATAACATTTTTGGAATAACATTCTGATGCTCGCCACCCAGAACAGGCCGAAAATGAAGGCACAGAGGCTGCACAGAAGCGATGGAAATCCCTGTAGCCTGAAATAGCTGATCACTGGGAGGCTGATCCAACTGCCAATCAGCTGCTTGTGCTAATCAGGCTGTGCTGAAGCTGATCAGGCTGTTTGCTTCAAGGAGGCAAAGGCAAAAAATTTTTTTCTTGTTTTCGTCCCCAAAAGCTAGGTGCATCTTATACTTCGGAGCATCTTATACTCCAAAAAATACGGTACTTGGACTTCAGTAAGACTTTTGACAAAATAGACCACAATTTACTTCTTGCTAAATTAGAAAAATTGGGACGGACAGTACCAGATGGACCAGATGGATTTAGAATTGGCTGACCAACCACACCCAGCATCTAGTTCTTAATGAAGCTATATCCACACAGAGGGAAGCATACCTGAAGATTCTTAGGCCCAGTAATCTTCAACAGCTTCATAAATCATCTAGACCAGCGGTCCCTAACTTTTTTGGCATAAGGGTCCGGTTTCATGAAAGACAATTTTTCCATGGACCGGGGCGGGGATGGTTTTCCATGCAACCTGCACATGTGCAGATGAAGTTTCATTTGCCTGTCACTTGTGTGGCCCTGTTCCTGACAGACCATGAATTGGTATCAATCTGCAGCCAAGGGGTTGGGAAACATTTGCAGATGACACCAAGCTGGGGGAATTGCTAACACTTTGAACAGATTCTAGATTCAGAAATATCTTAACAGATTTGAGCATTGAGCCCTATTCAGTAAGATGCAGTTAAGTGATGAGAAACATAAGGTCCTGCATTTAGGCTAGCAACGGTACTGAATATATTAAAGGAGATAAGCACAAAATGGAACAAAATATTGGATGTATTGAAGGATATTTATGAACAAGGGATTTTAATTTTAAAAGTGTCTGCCAATAATGAAGATATGGAACAAAACTTACCAAATAGGAGTGATTTGAAAGTGGATCTAAAACTGATGGGCTATGGGAATGTGGAAGGAGATACATGGTATATTCATATGAAACTAGCTGATGTCTTAACAAAGCAAAAAAAGACCTCAGTAATTTTATACGAGACTTTTTAAGGTTTGGAAGATTTTTTTGAGGAAGGACAAAGAAAAAATAAGAAATCAAGTTCTAGGACATCATTTGAGGTGATTAAAGATTAGCTAAACTAGAATGGAATGACAAGGCCTTAATGATTTATTTCTAGACATGAGATGAAATATGGAAATAAATCATTTGCTGTATTTTAAATGAAGTTGATCAGCCATTAAAATTGTTTATACTCGTTATGAAGAAAGTCAACTTTTTAATATTTTTCTTTATATTTTTCTTTTCTGCACTTTTTAGTCTTTTGTTATTAGTCCTTATCATTTTAATTTGTAATGTTCAATAAAATTGTTAATAATAAAATTATTTCAAGGTATCTCAAGCACAAGTTTTCAGAAACTTGTCAACCTCTCTAATAGCAAGTTATGAATAAAGTTACATACCTTCCTTCTTTGTTTTCTTCTTCAGCTACAGTCTCCATGGTGTCAGGTTCTGGCTGCTCATTATTACCTTTCTCCTGCTCATTAATCCAGTCAGAAACAGCTTTGAGAGCACGTTCAGTGTGAGAAACCATGTTTTGAACTGCTGTCAGCTCTTCTTGAGTTGGATAAACCGCAGAATGCTTTGCCATGACATGGCGGTCATCATTTACAAAAATGCGCATTGGTCGCTGAAATTTAAAACATAAAATAAGTAAAACAAAAATACATGGCATTTCATTTCATTTATGAATGGCAAATTCTTACCATTTTGCTTCAGATTCTTGATGAATTTTCTCCAAATAAAATGTTTCTTCTATGCTGTACTAGCACTGTGTTCAGGTACTCTGAAATTAATTAAAAAAAACACACCATCTTCATTGAACAAGATTTGGTAGAGAATCAAACATTTATATTCCTTAAAGATATGACTGCACATCATGCACATCAACCTAAAAATAGAGTGGTTTCTAACATATGGAGTTTACTAATAAGGATTGCATCCCCAAACAATGGTTGAATTTCTATTATACAATTCAATATATACTTACTTCAACAAAACACACTGAATGTATGAAGATCAAACATAATCACTATATCCTCCATTAAGTCTCAACTTTTGATACTCTGGAGTATACTAATTGTAAACTGAAAAATCTGGTCATGGTTAATACAAAAGAGGAACGCTGAGAAAATACCAAATCTCACACTATATTTTAATAAGCCCGAAACAATCTGCCTGATCATTCCATTGATAATTATCAGCAAACATTATGAAAGAGGAAATTCCAGCCCTGTCGTTGCTCCACGCGGGAGCTGGGGTTACTGGCAAAATCTTCCGATCTGAAAAGATTATTCCTGCCAGCCGTTATACATCCGTCAGGGCCTAGTTCATGCCCCAATTTTTCACCACGCGCTTGGAGCCTTAAGTCTTTAAAGGTGGCTTCCCACAAGGAGGGTGGCAAAAGGCACACACACACACGGGATCTTTACGGGATATGGACCCGAGAAAATACCGCGTACTCTCCACAGAAAGGTTTGCGGGGAAGGCGAGAAGCAACAAACCTCAGAAGAGCAACCATACGAAATTGGAGGGCCGATTAAGTCATTGGGTATCTGAAAAGAGTCCCACTCTTTCCAGATACCTAAACCAAGTCTAAACCACTCTTTTCCTTCAAGAGAAACTCGAGGGCAAAAGCAGCACCCCGGAGAAAGATGTCCGGGGGGAGGGGAGGCTGCGGTAACCAGGAAAAGCAAAAGCGTCATTGTGAAATTCCACTCCAACACCGATTCAAGTTCTGGAAAAGCAAATAAGCGCGCCCAGTTCCAAATATTTCCCGCTTCCCGTTAAGTCGTTCACGCGCCATTACTATCCTCTCCCGCTCGCTCACCACCCCTTGTCTGCTGGCCCATTCGCCGCCATTTTGTTTCCTCCACACAATGGAGAGCGCGCGCGAGCGCCGAGCCAGAGAGGGAGGCCGTTTTCCGCGACCCATAGATCAATCCATCCATCCGCTACACCATCCCATTGACCGCGTTTCACGCCCGGTCCGACCAACCAACCTGTTCCCCTGAGGAAATCCTCGGATTTAGCGCTGCCTTCCTACCCTAGGCAGTCGTCTACTTACCGACCGGGCAAGGCCCGTCGAGGGTGACCGGTAGTATCTCCACGCAAAGCGTTTCGTCGATCAGCCGTTCGGCAACAGCAGAAGCGGCGACACAGACGACTCCGTTCGGTTCTAACTGCAGCGTGGGGGGAAGGGTGGCACGAAGGAGAAAGTGAGATCAGTCGTCCACGTGATACGGCGATAGCCTTCTCCTCCTATCAGAGCGGAGAGAGGAGGCGTGAACTAAACCTCGCGCGCGCTACAGAGCTAAAAGGGCGCATCTCTCCTTTTTTCTCCGCCCTCTTTTCTGCCTCCATTTTATTTCCCGTTTTGAAGCGTGGGTGTGCTGCTGTGGAACTGTGCTGATTTCAAGCATTCCGTGCTGAATGCTGGGTGGTCTTCTTTTCTTGGATTTGCTTTGATGCAAAGATAAACGGTCACAAAGGGAGTAGAAAGACCACATGTGACACGTTCGTCGCGAGCTTGTGCGCGCTAACTGGGAAATAAATTACATTCTGTACCATTGACGCTTCTAATTCATCTTGTATTAAAAATGTTTCAGTAATCAAAACAAAGTTTAGAGTATACTATAGAGTGTAAGGACTAACAAACTTTAAAAAGGTAAAATATGCTGCATAGACTGAGGGCTCCGTAGTCCAGCATAAAGTTCTCACAGAAGCCAATTTCCTCTGGAAATTGACCTGGATTTGCTGACTTACACTTCCTACTGTTGGAAGGAAAATCCATCTGGTTCAAGCTAGGAGAAAGGTGCTGGAAATTAAATGGAGACTAGAATCTGAGTGGAAAGAGGGTCCATTTATTGATGAACAAAACTGCCAGGGTTTGTGGTTCTGGTGCAGCTGACAAAATGGAGTTTAGAGTGGGTGGGTTTTTATACCTTCTTTCTGATGGGGCCATGTAGGGGTCATGGCTGGCTCTATAGGCAAAAGGAGAAATGCAAGGTGTTTGAACTAATTTTGTCACTCTTGTTTGTTGCTTATCTGTCTTGACCAGGGGTAAAAATCAACCACTTCGGCCCACCTTGGGAGAGGAGGTAGGGATGATTTGAATCCGTAAAAAAAAATCACCCCTGGTTGCTATTACTATTATACTAAGTATACCAAGCCACGGCCACAGTCATGCCCACAGAGCCAGTAAGGGAAAAAAATTGAATTTCACCCCTGGTCTTGACCCAGTATTTTTGAATGGATTACAAAATCTGCATTTCTAAATGTTGCCCCCCTCAGTTTCCCCTTGGGGCAGTGAAACTTGGGCTGCCTCCCTTTAAGGTTCCCCCCCATTTCTCCTTTAGGGGAAATACTCTATCCTGCCTTTTTCATATTCCCCCCAAATGTCATTCTTTGGGGGGACTTCCCACAAATCCCCCCTTTTTGCCATAATAAGAGTGGGTGACATACACATTTTTACTGGCAAAAGATTAAGAATTGATCAAACTGTTAATGCAAAGGGAAAGCCATTGATAGAGAGCAGAAAAGTATCCTTTCAGTGGCTCCCAAGTGGAGAGCTTTCAACCCATGAAGCACCCAGGGAAAAAGTTCTGGAAAGAAATTTACAGTATCCAATTTTCTATGCCAATTATTTTCAGATGTTTGATGTCACTTTCTGTGAGCTTCCAGTCAGGTCTGAAGCAAGCACAAGCCCCAAAACTCTTCACATGGTTATGCCTTAATAAATAACTACTGGCAGCCCATTTCCAAGGGCTGCTTCCTGAACCTGCCTTAACTCTAAGTTTAGTGCATCTAAGGTTTGTGAGTCCAAATTGAGGTTAGCCAATGTGCAATCTAGGCTATTAATATTTTTGAAACTGTGCACAATGTGCCCTGAGACGCCTATTAATAAGATCACCAGTGCAACATACAGTATTCTGCCTTACTAGGCAACTGGGCACCATCATTTGTGAGTC